>NC_056731.1:1571759916-1572009916 GCF_019279795.1 Protopterus annectens | reverse complement strand
GACTGCTAGTCGTGCTGAACTTTTTACAGCCTTTCTGAGCTGCAGAGTTTGTTACAGCCAGACTGCTAGTCCTTCTGAATTTTTTACAGCCTGCTGAGCTGCAGAGTTTGTTACAGCCAGACTGCTAGTCGTGCTGAATTTTTTACAGCCTTTCTGAGCTGCAGAGTTTGTTACAGCCAGACTGCTAGTCCTTCTGAATTTCTTACAGCCTGCTGAGCTGCAGAGTTTGTTACAGCCAGACTGCTAGGCCAGCTGAATTTCTTACAGCCTTTCTGAGCTGCAGAGTTTATTACAGCCAGACTGCTAGTCCTGCTGAATTTGTTACAGCCTGCTGAGCTGCAGTTTGTTGCAGCCTGACTGCTAGTCCTGCTGAATTTGTTACAGCCTGCTGAGCTGCAGAGGTTGTTACAGCCAGACTGCTAGTCTTGCTGAATTTGTTACAGCCTGCTGAGCTGCAGAGTTTCTTACAGCCAGACTTCTAGGCCTGCTGAATTTCTTACAGCCTGCTGAGCTGCGGAGTTTGTTATAGCCAGACTGCTAGGCCAGCTGAATTTCTTACAGCCTTTCTGAGCTGCAGAGTTTGTTACAGCCAGACTGCTAGTCCTGCTGAATTTGTTACAGCCTGCTGAGCTGTAGTGTTTGTTGCAGCCAGACTGCTAGTCCTGCTGAATTTGTTACAGCCTGCTGAGCTGCAGTTTGTTACAGCCAGACTGCTAGTCCTGCTGAATTTGTTACAACCTGCTGAGCTGCAGAGTTTGTTACAGCCAGACTGCTAGTCCTGCTGACTTTGTTACAGTCTGCTGAGCTACAGAGTTTCTTACAGCCAGACTGCTAGGCCTGCTGAATTTCTTACAGCCTGCTGAGCTGCAGAGTTTCATACAGCCAGACTTCTATGCCTGCCAAATTTCTTACAGCCTGCTGAGCTGCAGAGTTTGTTACAGCCAGACTGCTAGGCCAGCTGAATTTCTTACAGCCTTTCTGAGCTGCAGAGTTTCTTACAGCCAGACTGCTAGTCCTGCTGAATTTGTTACAGCCTGCTGAGCTGCAGAGTTTATTACAGCCAAACTATTATTTTGGACTATTGCAGGGTTTGTTACAGCCAGACTGTCAGGCTTGCAGTGTTTGTTACAACCTGCTGAGTTTGCTATGTAATAAAAGCCACTATTTGGGATTATCTGAACTTCACTCTTTGTTTAATTGTTGTGGATACCATCTTCTGGGGCCTGATTATATTATGAAAATGGTGAATATTGTGAGTTCTGGATTTATTTGTTTGTGACTTTTATATTTATTTCTGTGCACTTGTTTGGTCGTACAGTTATTGGTGTTGTTGGTACATATATGGGTCCCTATCAGAAGCTCGAGTTTTCAGAAACTCAAAATTCATCTTCTCAAGATGATATGATTGAGTTTCCAAAAACTCAAAGCTTTTAAATGAAGATTGTGGTACAGTGCGGATGGGGAAATTTACCCTTTTTTCCACCGTAGTATGATCTCTGAGTTGGTATATATAATATGCAGGAGGTGTGAGAGGTGCAAGGAGGCTTGCCACCCTGCAAAAATGTAGAACAAAGGTACATATTTGTTGCTTTATGAAGTTTGAGTTTTCAGAAACTCAGTCATATGATCTCGACACTATGAATTTCACTTTTCTGAAAATCACGCTTCTGACATAAACCATATATATATATATATATATATATATATATATATATATATATATATATATGTTTATCACACTCTTTATTTAGGATGTGTGCATGTTTATTTATTTACAATTTAGGAGAAAAGAAAGGCATAACATGGTTATTCTAAAAGAGTTTTTAGAGTTCAAATAAATGCTGATGACAAGACTATGTGTAGTAACAAAGTACCATCCATATCCTTGGTCACAAGGGCAATCGTATGGTAACTAGTCAACTAGTAGGAAACCTTTAAATTCTGAGAAAAAAATCCACATTTATGGAGAGCATGCAAACTCAGTATAGAAGGTAATTAGAAGTCAGCAAGGTCTGAAGGTAGGATGTTGAAGCTGTATGTCAGAATTTGAAACATTAACCACCAATTCAAGTTTTGTCTATAGTTTAACAAATTCATCCTTTAAGATGATTATGTTTAAAATTAGACATGGAAATAAAGTAAAGATCTTGTGTATGTGCATTTGATAAATCAAACTTAAAATCTGAAACTGTAACAACTTCACACACATATATCTGTTATAACAAATTGCTAAATTTGCAGTAAATACTCCTTTCAGAACCTACCACTGAATAGCACAAAAAAGCCTAAATTGGTTAGAACTGCCTGGTCAACTAACATAGACACAGCTTCATACCACCTATAAAATAATCTAGCATCCCTCTGCCTGTCCAGCACTAAAATAAATTCTATGTAGCTATGTTCCCAGGAGGTTATTGAGATCCAGTGACCAAAAACTCCTGTCTGTCTACAAACCTTGCAAATCTGCTGGGCATTGCTTGTACTCTTACAAGGTTGCTAAGGCCTGAAACTCTTTACCTGTATCCACCAGTTCAGTACCCTGCTTCTCATCTTTCAAAACCACTCTAAAAGATTTCCTAGCTAAAATCTAGCTCTGTTCTTCCTCAAAACCAGGATAAACTATTCCCCAAATGTGAACAACTACCTTTTCATTCCTTATGCCTCCTTGCTATCCTTCACTTACTTCCTTACCGCCAGCTAATTTTCTTACCTGACTTTCTCTTAAAATATACCACAAGCCTGTTTTTTCCCTCACTTCATATTGCAATTCCTGTTTGTATTAGACCAACCAATGATTTCTCTACAAACTGTCTAAAATTTATCAAAATATTAGAGGATTGTCATATAACTTGTATTGATTCTTAACAAATGTTTTTATATTATCTGTAATTTATTATAATTATTTAAAGTGTAGACGTTTTTGTTTTATTTTTGAAGAGTGTAAAATTATTGTTCTTAAAATGTTTTGTAATAATTTGGAGCTTTTCCCCAGGCCTCTGCTGAAAATGGGTTTCTACCTAGTCGGACTTTCCTGGTAATCAAATGTCAATAAATAATAAATTAATTAACGTAAAACAAATTTTTTTCCTCAAGAACACATAAAAAAATCTAGAAATAAATATGTTCTTTAGTCACTAAAAAGTACCACTTAATACGTTGTGTAAAATGGTGTTTTACACAAAATATCAGCATAGTTTTTATTATATTCAAAGTTCTTCTGACAAACTCTAAATACTGACAACATTATAGCCATATGTTTGTGTCAGTGAACATGCTCATAACTTAGACAGTTTCACACAGATTGACATAAAACTAATAATTCTGATTTTGCTTTGGTTAATATCAATGTTGCATAAGACATGAGTCATATGTGCTTTTTAAATAAACTACAAAAACTTAGTTAAAAGTACACCATTAAAGAAAATGAAATACAAACCATGTTCATGCCTACATAGCATCCAGGTGTTAATAGTTTCTGTTTGTAAATTCTTGCATACACTGTTGAAAACTCCTGGGTTCTGGCTGGTGTGATTCTCAATCTGGAAATATATCGCTGATTGATAAGTATATTTCTTGGCATTTTAACCTTTCAGAGTTCTGTATTGTCTTAATTTTGTCTGATTGAATTATTGTTTGTCTGACTGCATTATTTTATATTTTTTCTGGTATTGTTTTATGTTTCTCATCTGTCCTGAAACTGGCTCCCTCCCACCCTATTCTTGTAGAGTTGTTATAGTTGATGGCTTTGCAGTTGCCCGCTCCTACTGTAGATTTGATCTGGGACACCCCTCCCAGTCTGGTGTTCACTCCACTTAATACAGAGAAAACATTTGGGAAGACCAACCCATTTAGGTTCTTAACTTTTGCTCCTCCTTCCCCTCTCTTTGCACTTCATTAACAAAAAAAAAAAAAATAGCACTTTATTTTGCTTTTGCCTCTTCTTAAAAGTACTCAATTGTATTTATTCTGCTGCATTTATTACTGCTTGGTAGTAGCCTGATTAAATTGTAACTGTTATTCTAAGCCTTTTGGTTTAAGCACTTGGACTTCAGACCAGTTGTTGTACATTAAGAAGGTTTGTGGGCTGCACTC
Organism: Protopterus annectens; assembly: GCF_019279795.1. Lineage (NCBI taxonomy): Eukaryota > Metazoa > Chordata > Ceratodontiformes > Protopteridae > Protopterus > Protopterus annectens. The sequence goes on along the minus strand of NC_056731.1, from coordinate 1,572,005,824 downwards.
TTTGTGGGAGGAGAGGTTATATTCTGCCCTTCTGAGCTGGGAATTTCTGTTTAAAGGATTATTGTGCCTGCTTATTTGAACAGTTTCTTTCTGAAATTGGTACGCCTTGTTTGCTGTAGCATAGGCTAAATTCAGACCTGCTGAATCTAGCTTTGTTTGTATAACTTAGAGCACTAATCCAGACCATCTTTTTTTGGAGAAGGTTCCCCTGCACCCTAGTGACAAGAGTGTGCAGTTAGAACTTGTCTGATCAAAGACTGCTGGAACAGGGCTCAATTTTTAACTGTTTATTGGTTAATTTGTTTAAATCAGTTTACTCATTTGCTACTGTTATATTAAAAAAAATACACTTTATGCATCACCGCGTAGCTAGGGTTAAACTATTCGTGGCACCATAAAGTCTGCTCTTCAAATTTTCCCTTAGAACTAGCCAGTTTATTTTAGTTTTAGCACTCAAATCTGTTTCTTTGAGCTCAGCACTTGTTCAGAAGTCATTGTAAGCACTAAATAAGCTACAAATTACTACAGCACTCAACCTTTCTCACTTGTCTAGAGGAAAACAGTTTTTAGTACTTAATAAATAATCACCTATCCTTTCATGTTTAAGGGTCAGCTCCCGTTTTTTTATCCTGTCTACCTGATGAATCTGGGCATCTTGGGGCAATGCAGCAATTGCCTCATGTACACAGACTACGCTATCCTCCTACCACCCAGCACTATGACCTGTGAGAGATGCACTTATATAGCCAAACTGGAAGCAAAGCTTTCTTCACCCAAGACTGGACTAGACAGTCCAGAGGAGAAGATAAACACTTGCACTACATCACACTCATCACATAGTCCCTCAAAACCTACACTACCAAAACACACACATGGCAACACAAAACACATACCTATATTCACGGAGGCTCTCAATAAAATTCTGCTCAAGCAACAGAGACCTCCAAAGCAGAAACGCAAGCAACCTCCACCCCCCAGCACAACCAAAATGACACATAGCCCACAAACTCAGTGTGCCATTCAACCACAGCCCATAAGGCATAACAACATGCCCAACACTCTAATCATAGGTGACTATAGTCAGGCAAACTGATGTTCCACTCACCAGGCTAAACAAGGAGAAAGTTACTGTCAGCTGCCTCTTGGGTGACAGGATCCACCACATAATGCATGCACTCAGGTCACTCCACAACAAGTACAAATATGACTCTGCCATTGTCCATGTTGGTGTGTTGGACCTGAGATGTACTTCCCTGGACTACATGAAAAGAGACATGGAGGAGCTTTCCGATCTTGTAGCCCAGGCAGGTATGTCCTATCCCTGAGTAGCATCCTGACATCATCCAGAATGATGCCACAATACAAGGACAAAATGATTGACTTCAACAATTGGCTAAGCTTCTGGTGTCATTCTAATGGGATTCAGTATCTGTCTTCCTGGGCTGACATGATTGACAGACCATAATGCTTTACCAGAGATGGCCTGCACCTGTCGCCCTTGGGATTCCAGATACTGGCTAAGGCTCTTGCCACTCCTATAGTGCCTTTTTAGGCAAGGTTCAAATGACAAATTCACCACCATAACAGGTACAAGCAAACAAAATCTGAGGGTAATGCTACTAGAAATCTAAACCTCAAAATCCATTCACTCGTGGCACTCCTTAAAATGGAGAACATCGACATCTGTGCAGTGACAGAGACCTGGTTCAATGCTCCAGAGAGCACCCCTGCATTACCAGGCTATAATTCATACCACACTTTTCGGCCACCTAACCTGGACCAAAACACTAAAGGTGGAGGCATGTCCATATTCATTAAGGATATCCACACCTCCAAGCTAGCTGATCAGCATAATGCATCCGAGATTATCCAAGTGCAATTAACTCTGGGCAAGACCGCAATCCAAATTGTAACTTGCTACAGATCCCCCACCATGCCCTATGATTCCCACTCCTCATTTCTTGATACACTGGAAAATATTTAGGTACAACCCAACATCTTAATAATGGGCAGTTTCAACTACCCAACCATTAACTGGGAAAACTACTCAAGTACCAACTCTTTTGCTCAACATTTTCTGGAATTCATAAATTCCAGTGCCTTGGATCAACTTATCCACACCCCTACCAGGGGCAGCAATATCCTAGACGTGGTAATTACCAACATGGGTGACTGGTGTTCCACACCAGAGGTCAATTCCTCGTTGGTCAGATCTGACCACAAGCTAATCAGCCTAGACATCCACATCCTGCCCCCACCCCCCATTAGAGAAAGCACCATAAAAAATGTCACCAAAGCCAACTTCATGCTTCTTAAGACAGAAGTGGCAAACGTCACATCACCTATGCAGACAGACAATAGAGGTATGACTGCTGAATCCTACACAAATGCACTTTATAAGCACTTACACAAGTGCATGGATCATGCTATCCCAAACAGAACCAAGATGCTATCCTCCAGAAAAAGGAAGCCAATCTGGTGGTCCCCTGCCATAAACAAACTCTACAACAGAAGAAAGAAACTGTTGCAAAAAAGAGTAAAACTCCATGACTGGAAGAACTCCCTGGTCAGCCTCATTAAGAAGCTTAGATCCCTCATAAACTCCTCCAAAGCTAGTTATGAAAACAAAATCAACACTGATTCTCTAGACAACCACAAAGCATTCTATAGCTATGTCAAGAATCTCAATGGCAACACTCAGATCTGCTCTGAGTTACAGCACAAAGGCACTAAATATGCAGAACCAACTGATATTGCCAACATGCTGGCAGATAGGTTCAGTGCTAACTTTATCCCCACCCCCTAAAGGCCCATCTCTATACCAGAAGAATGCAAAGTTCCTGTAATCACGGCTGCACAGGTAAAAAACACACTCTCCAAAGCAAAGAACACAGCATCCATGGGACCTGACAACATTCCAGGGTGCGTTCTACATGAACTACAGAATGAACTGGCACCCCACCTAAGTACCATGTTCAATCATAGCCTCACCACAGGCTTTGTGCCCACAGAATGGTGCACAGCGACGGTTATCCCACTCCACATAAGGGGGAGTCACCACGGACCCCAGGAACTACCGCCCCATTAGCCTAACGAGCCTGGTCTGCAAGGCCATGAAACATGTTATCATGGAACTTATAAACAAAGACATTTGTAATCTCCAAACTCTGGAACCCACCCAGCTCGGGTTTGTAAAAGGCAGATCATGTCTCCTAAACCTGATTGACTTCTTTGAAGCAGTCACCAAAGCTGTAGTCAAGGGTAAGGCCTATCTAGATCTTGCCAAGGCATTTGACACCACCCCCCACTCTGGAATTATAGATAAACTCACTAAACTAGGTATAAATCCCTATGTCACAAGATGGGTTGCCAACTGGCTCACTGACAGAACCCACACTGTGAAAGTAGCAGACTCCAAATCTGACTTCAGGCCAGTGACAAGTGGAGTACCACAGGGTTCAGTCCTGTGTCCTGTCCTGTTTGGTATCTACTTTTCTGAAGTACAGACTAACACAGGAGGTCTTTGGCTAATGAAGTTCGCAGGTGACTGCAAACTAGGAGCCATAATTGAAACTCCTAATGATGTGGGCATCCTAAAAAAGGGCCTCACTGAGACAGATGCCTGGTGGCAAAGCCATGGCCTCAAGCTCAATGCTAAAAAGTACATTGTCATCACCTTTGGTAAAAACTCTGTACCCATGAGCTACTACATAGGTGGTAGTCTACCTAACACCAAAAGTGTGATAACAGAAGTTGGGACACAGGTGGACAGTAGTCTCTCCTTTGATAATCACATCACCACAGTAGTCAGGAAATCCTTCTACGTGGCACACCTCATCACAAAAGGTTTCTCATCCAGGAAAAAAGAGGTCATTGTTCCCCACTACTCGTCACTCATTAGACCCATTATAGAGTACAACGCCCCTTTTGGTATGTACCTCACATGACATCTACAACAACTGGAAAGGCTGCAGAAATACCTCGCAAAGAGGATTACTGACCTCAAACAGATGCTCCATGCAGACCATCTCAAAAAACTCCAGCTTTACTCCATCGCATAATGCCTACTCAGAGGCGATCTCTGCCTAACATACAAAGCTATGTCAAACCCAGAGCTGTTGGACATGCGCCACTTAAAGAAATCCCAATCCCTTTGAGCTACACGCTCTAGGGACCTAAACCTTGTCACCACAATAAACAGAACATGCTGGAGGGATAGATTACTGTCCTATAGACTTCCCATACTCTGGAACAAACTACCTTTTTATATCAAACAAAGCTCCTCATTAGCACTATTCAAGAAAAATCTTGATGATTGGATGGGAAATAGAAAATTCACCCCAGGGATCACCTCTGTGGCTCTGCTCGACAGGGGCACAGGAAAATAATCTTTTTGGGTGGCGAAAGCCAGAGTACCTTTTGAATAGGCTTGTATAGGCCCTAGGGCCAATAGCCTAGTACCTGCCTATGAACCTATGAACCTATTAAATGCTAAATATCAGTACTATCAAAAGAAACACATACTTCAAGCTAATGAAACCAATGCCTTGGTCATATAATAAAATGTATACAATAAACAAATTCACTAACTTACTGGCAACTTGTACTTCCATTTCAAGCACTAGCAAACAAATTTAAGAATAAAAGAATTATGCATAAAGAAAAATTGTTGCTTTGATAAAAATTATTGAATATGTAACCATAGAATACCAATATACCTTTCCACTGCAGGACAAAATCCATAAATCAAAAAGTTGCATGTATTTTCCTATGCAAAAGTGTAATAATAACAGTTTTGGTCTTAAGTGTTTCACTCTGACACAATACAGAAATGCAAATGTAAATAAAGTGTGAGTAGTCTGTGTCATATCTTACTTGTCCTGTATTGCAGAAGGTGAATATCACTTATGAAAAACACTTGTGACTATTCCACTGATGCGGTTACTTGTAATATCTACCTACTGTACAAGATAAAGTAAGATAAAAGGCTACCAGCACTTATCATATGTACATAAACACATTGTAAAAAGATTGAGATCAAAGGCATAGGTAGATTGCTGATAGCGTCACATGACTTCACCGAGATGATCTTGGTGTGAATACAGTAAGAAGTGTACTGCTGGAACATTATCCTACCCTAGTACAGTTCATAAAATCACTATGTGTCCCTGTCCGACTATCACAGTTCTCCAGTCCTTCAAGATGTCTGTAGATAGTACATTTCTTGGGTGCCTAGTTTTCCCTCTTGCACCCTGATATTCTCATAAGCCAAAGAAACTATTGTTTCCATATTTTCCACTAGTGGAATTTTCTGTCTTCCTTCCTTGTACTATTGCATTCTGTTGCAGATCTGTACTCCATATTCCTGATAATACAATTCATTCTCCTTCTTGGAAGTCATAAATCTGCATAAGATTTTTTTCTGAAATGCATGGATAATCTTTCTGTCTTCCACCAAATAAGTTCATGTCCTAAACAGCTCTTGTCTGGAAGTAAGTTAGGATTTCAATATAATGTTGAAGCAAATTGTCATAACTACTAAATCAAAACTACAGAAAATCAGAAACCCTAAAGGTTGAAATGACAATATTGATTAATATTTCTGGAGTAATATGCAGGTATCACAATGATAGTGCTATGCACCAAATATTAGACAATGCATGTTAAATGTATGACTCTGCATTGATTCTTCATTCCCCCATATCCATACAATGTGGGGCTGCACTCCACAAATCCCAGTTAATTATCCATTTTTCTTGTAATGAGTTTCTAGTACTTAAGAAAATGCCTTGTTTCATTAGAAAATCATGTATTTACCCTCTGTCTGAAGTAATATTACATTAGGATTAGAATATTTGATTAGCGGGGGAGTGGGGGATTACAGCACCCCAAGCCCCGTCATCCAGGAGACAAAAACCTTCTTCCACAGCTGTGCAGTATTTTTACTTATTTAAAAAATTCTTCGGTAAACTACTTAACAGTTTTGGTTTTATATGGTGTCACTCTGGCATATTTTATTATTTCAGCATTTTGGCACATTCTTTTCAGAAATGTGCATTTAGATATTTGTTGACTAGAAAATGACAGATGGAGGCAATAGGAATGAATCCTATTGCATCAAAACGCCTGTGCTGAAAAAAAAAACTTTCAATGAACAGGATTTTGCTCTTTACCTACTGTTGTACAATGAAGGCATTATTATATACTAAGATGGTATATGGGAGGATACTCCCGCATATGAAGAAATCAACCACCTACTAAAAACAAAACTTTATATAGTTCACTAAAAGTTTTTTGTTTTGTTTTTAGTGTTTGAGTTTTGATTCATCAGGACTCATATAATTGTTGTGAGTGAGCCAACAACATTCCGTGTTGACATGGTATCACGCTCCTCGATATTCTACATCCTTGTTTGTATTTCTGTTGTCAGTTTGTCACTGTGGATGGAGAAATGTACTCATCACTAGAAGCCTGAGGTAGTTTGCTGAAGATGTAGGCTGTAGTTTCAGTAGGATTGAAAGAACAAAGGGCATTAAATTGCAAGGAAGATGGAAGCTGTGTGTTATAGGACTTTTTTAAACAAGAGGCAGGAACAATTAGATACTATGGACTAACAACATTCAATTCCTTAGGTACTGATGGAAAAGAAAAGCAGTAAGTGAGAAAAAGCATTAGACTATCAGGTATTTTGACTTTGAACATTGCTCATGCATCACTCACAGGATACAGAACTTAATGCACACAGGTGCATGAGGTAATAGTAGGTTATTTTTGGCCTCATTATATCCCAGTCACCTGGCCATATTTTCTTTTTTGTTCATGTGAACTGAAAAGCAGGCAATCTATTACATTTAGAACAGTGACTAATGCATGTGGCACTCTGTAATGTTTTGTGTAGTGCATTCCAGACCAGTTTTGTATTTGGACAATGCAATGCATCTCTCTTTTTGATATAAACTCATCATGTGACTAATTGTGAAGGTACAGAAGAATATTCTTTTAATGTATTTATTTGTAACAAAGAGATGTATAACATTCAACAAGATTTTCTTAACAGAACTGGATAACAAGTTATGTCTGAACTTCATGAAACTGTATAAATGAGCCAGTGCCAACAAGTCACATATGACTGAAAGATATCCAGAATGAGGTAAAATACAAGAAAAGGATAGCATCATAGGGAATAAAGTCAGCAAAGATATCGGAAGGTATGTTTTGTACTTTCACATTTTTAAAAGCATATATTTGCTTCTCAATGATGTGAAACAGGATACTAACAAAACGAGCATGAAGAGTCGCAAAGAACTAAAAGCAGAACCAGATTAATAAATTAACCTCAACAGTGAATCATTTTTTCTGACATTTAACCCTTGTATGCAGGCACACACACGCATGCATCTGCACACACACACACACACACACACACACACACACACATACACACACACACACACACACACACACACACACACACACACACACACACACACACACACACACACACACACACACATGTATAACTGTTATCTTAAACTATTGCACAGCATAACTCCTCAAAATGAATACATTAAGTAAAATGTATCAACATATGACATAACTACCAACATACAATTAGTTCAAATTCAATAATAGGTAACAATAAATGCTAAATATTTTCAGATCTCCTTAACCATTTTTGATAATATTTGATTCATCATTATTTATTATCTAGGTTTTATGTTATTTTTATGTTTGGGTTTGCTGTTTATAGTGAAATATTAATAATGTTAAAAACAAATAAATAAATGCTTTTTCAGCATATGGAATATTTCTTAGAAAAACTAATGAAATATATGATTCAAAAATATGAAAAACAAAAAAGATAAATGTAGCTTATGTGCACCTGCATTTATGGTTATTGGAATGAAACAGATTTTTCTTGTCAACTGAGCTGTATTAATTCTTTTGGAATATGACCTGTGATCATATTTATGAACAGCAGTCGTCTCTAAAACAACAGTGTCTGAAATTTGAGTAATAAATGGAAAATACAGATACGCAGGGCTTTTACAAATGAAGAACAGGTTATTTTCCAAGTTAAAAAAAGTTCTAAACCTTATAGATAGACAAAGCTTCAATTATGTCAAGTTAAAAAGCAGTCACCAGGGAGACACTTAGATATTTGGGATCATCACTTGTGGAAGTTCACCTGACCCCTTTATTGTATTTTATTTAAATCTATGTTATTTTCTTTCCCAATCCGTAGGACATATATGCATTTTTGTTTTATACATGAAATGTTATGATTCTATAGCAGGGAGAATGATATTCTTCTATAGCAAGGAGATGGATAGTCATACTTACAAACAGAAATTGTATTGGTAACTGGTACAATCATGGCTATAAGAGTCAGTACACACACTGATTCAGGAAACACTCAATATTTTCTCAGCTTCCTTGTGCCAATAGTGCAAACACAACCAAATTTCAGAAGTTGCCAGTTATTTATTCTTTTCTTTTTACTTCTTTGAAAGCAAATGTTTCATCAGGCTTACAATCAAGTCTGCAGCTAACACAGTTTGTTGGTCTAGCATACTGTTGTGAAGCTGTTGGAAAATAGAATAGCACATTTTCTTGGCCCATGGGAAAATCCATTCAACAAAAGTAGTCTCTGAAAGAAACAAATTAAAAAAGAACTATGCACACCAAAGGTTTCATAATAATGACACTCTAAGATGCAATTAACATCCCAAACTCCCCGGGCTAGTCCACCCTTGAGGGATAGATCTGGCTTGTCCAGCCAAACCACACCTGTGAACATGGTGGAGGTCAATTATCTATTTATCTATTATACCAAAGAATTTTGACCCAGATGCACCTGGAATGGAGATTATCAATTTTAAAGCTGCTATCTTCCCAAGAGGTCATGAGTCAGCCCTTACACCTGGAAGGACACCATGCCTTTAAAATCAGAAATAAGCATGTAACAGAATGGAGCTCTCAAACTGAGGAGGCTGGGCACACCTGTTTCCAAGGAATGCTACTCTAGTCCTTCAGAAAAAATTTTCCCGTTTAGGACATTAAACTCTGCTTGGCTTATATTCAGGGAAATAACATCTAGTCATCAGCATGTGTTTTAATTCATGCACTTTCCAATGGTTCTTTGGAATTATGTTTTGCAAATCTTAAAATTCCATAAAGGTACACATTGTAGTCTTTTGTTTGTACATCTCACTCTAAACATATCTAATTTACCAAAACTTGTAATCATCTTCATGGCATATCTGCTTTCTAACAGCCAAAGGAAAACATTATTTCTGTCAGAAATGCTTTATCTTTTTTCAAATAGAACTTCCATGATAAAATAGGTCAGCCAGCAAAAATAAAAGAAAATCTGCACCCACTTGCAGGGTTTACTTTAATAATCTATTTAAATACTGTTCAGACATTTTCCCATTCTGACTTTCTATATACGCAGCCTTCCTTTTCCATTTCATGTTACAGTAACCTGCAATGAACTCCTGTGTGCTGGTCTTTTCATAACCATGTTGATAAGCATCTTTATAGTGCAGTACTTTGCATATTCTTAAGCAGTGAAGGGTAATATAGAGGATTATTTTAGGTTTCTAATCATAACTGACTTGTTATGTGTTTGAAACACAGACATCAAGAAATTTACCTTAAGAATAGAGAAAAGTGAAGCTCAAAATGGGAATCTTGACATAACTAATTGCTATGAATAAAGAAGCCTGATTATAAATCGTTGTAGTGCACAGAGCTGCAGGTGCTTAGATGCACTGCTATTGCAGAAGGAAAAAGTGAAGGTGAGTGAAGTAGTATTACCACATAGACAGCATCCAGAAACAAAAGGTAGTTCTAATCAAGCAAGAGCTTTAAAAGCTGTTAAACATTTCACTCTGCCACACTTTTATTGGTGTGACAGCAAAAAATGCATTACAACTTTTAAAGCTGTTAAGGTGATTCCACCAGTGTTCTGTGGTGTTTGCATTGTCATTTGCAGCATGAGACATGATAATAATAGTTTTAAGGTGTGTATAACAGAGCTTGTTATTCACCTTTGAAAATTGTTAAGATTGGGTAAAGCAACAGAATAGAGCATAACTGTGTCATCTTTATGCCAACATCAGAAAGTTCCACGTACTACATATATATATATATATATATATATATATATATATATATATATATATATATATTTTTTTTTTTTCAATGTAGCTAATGATTTGTTCTTTTGCACATTTTCGGCTCTACAAATCATTGAAAAACTTTATCCATAACCTAATGCTTCAAAACTTTCTTTCAAGTGCTACCACAGGTCTTACTACTTGCGTACAGTCTGCCAACAAGTTGTGATTGCTGAGTCAGGTTTCACTGAAAACATTTCAGCCATGATGTGATTCAATAACCTGTGTGCATTGACAAACACAGTGCTACCGAACTGGAAAAAAAAAAGCAAAAAAAAAAAACTGCTTTAAACAGTATTTTGCAGGGAGGATAAGCCCCCCTGCAACCCCCATGTGGGGGGCTGCACCCCCCCCACACACACACACCCTTACTTAAATATACTAACTCTGAGATCAAACTACAGTGGGGAAAATGATATATTTCCTTATCCCTACTGTAATATGCTTTGAAGAACCAGCTTTTGTGAAAGCGCTCTTTCGATTTAGTGCACCTTCCTTTAAATGGGCTTGATCTTCTGGTTGTCGAGAAAGTGTGCTTTCGACAATCAGAAGTAGACACACACACACACACACATATATATATATATATATATATATATATATATATTTATATATTTTATATATATATATATATATATATATATATATATATATATTTATATATATATATATATATATATATATAGTAGGTTATTAAATGTTAGGAATCATTCTTGGACAGTGTGCTATAGTGTTGACTTAAACTATGACATGTTTATATCGGATTAGAAACTTCTGTCCAGGTTATGTTCCATGAGGCACAAATGTCTCTTTTTATGGTGAAAGAAAGCACTGACCTAAATGAGTTGATCAAAGCCAAAGAGTACACAAATGGAGTGTGGCACATTCAACCCAGGACTTCATCATGAAGCTATTAACAGCCTACAGCTCACAATTTTTGCTGATTAAACTTCTTGTAGGCATAGCATAAGAGCAAACAGGAATGTTTCCTCTGGTTACATGATAGCAATATGCAGCTGGAATGCTATCAGAAGGAGTGAACTACATAAAAGTACTAAACAAAACAAACAATTTCTACTCACCGAAGAAAATGTAACTGCTTCACAGATGTTGACTAGTCCAAAATAAATAATAAATACCGCCCTTGCTGACGTTTTGCTGTTATTAATCATGAGATCAGGAATGCCTTGTAAATATGAATGTATAACGTGTACACTTTGCTGCATTTTTTTTCTAAATTAGTCTAAGTATCAATGCATCTAACTCCAGTGTAATTCCATTCTCTGTGCAATTACTATATTATATGCCATCTATTTCTTGTACTACTCTATTAGTTTTCTGGTTATTGTTCTTTTGTGAGCATAGGTCATAGCAGAAAAGGGCCTTACAACCAAAATACACAGGCAATAAATAAGTAAATAAGCGTTTGGCTTAGTAAGATTAACAAGTATTTCTATAGCAGCATATATTTTCAAAGATAAAGGTCAAAGGTCTGACTGTAGTTGAAAGGCTAACAGCCAGCAATCTCTAGTTCATTAAAGATGGAGAGAGATGGAGCTTCATCACTGCAACTGTCATGCAGTGAGGTTATTAATCAGCAGAGCTAAAACAGCAAACTGCTTCCTCAATGAAATCAGTACACTTAATACACATTCATCCTTTGGGTTGTGTCAACATATTTACTCAAAAACAACAAAAAATAAGCAGGCAACAGTAATTCTTAAACTTTTATGGTTAGCGCTTTCGTCAAGTATTCTTACACTCAACTCCATCAGACATTAGTTAAAAGAATGTGGTAACATATTTACTCAATCTCCTTCCACTGCGAGGAATGGAACAAGTAGAAACTGTTCACAGGCACAAGAAGATACGTCAAATGAATTACAAGTCAGTCTGCTATTCCTCCTTTCTCCTTCCGAAAACAAGTTAGTGGTCTTGATGGTTTTATTAAAAACAATAATAACATGTTCCTCACACCCTTTCTGGGCATACCTCTCAACTTCTTAGAGTAAGAAATCTTTACAAAGCCATAAGTAATGAGGGGACAAAGGCCCAAAAATGGGGAAATTTTTGAAATATTGCTCTTACAAGCTTAGGAATTTGAAATTTACATTAGCGTGAATTTTCTGATGAGTATGAAGTTTGAAACTCAGATGCCTGTCATTATTTTCTGACTTCAATCTGCAATGACATGCCAATGATTTGCCAGAAAACCAAAATTTTGTGAGACAAAGATCAAAAATATGAGACAAAAATCTGGACTTTCTACAAAAATCTGGACAGTTGAGAAGTATGTTTCTGAGAGAATTATTAATCACAAGAACATAACGGATACCTTCTGCAAAAATGTCACTGTATCCATTGAAAGGAAGTCTGTCACATACCTGGACCAAAGACTGCCTCAATCCATTCACTCATCCCTTCATTTTGAGAACATTGTACATGAGAAAGTATTTACAGTCTGGAAGGAGTAAGGTGTGATGCCTGTGCTGAAAATTCCCAGCCATAGTCCTCTGTCTAAAAATAGTCTCACCTCTCTCTCTCTCACTCTCTCGCTATCTCACTACATCTATCTGCCTATCTATCTATCTATCTATCTATCTATCTATCTATCTATCTATCTATCTATCCATCTATCTTCTTTCTACAGAGAATACAGCACGGTGACTGCAATCTCACTAACAGTAGATCAGTCTTGAAAAAATATATAGCCTGAACTCTCACAGGTGCAGTACTTCAATGATTTTATCAAGGCTCTTAAGCTACAAAACCACTCTCTAGTGAAGCACAGGCCTGGCACATTTACCTGATATGTGACTGGTTCATTGCATGGGTCTCTGGCTAAAAATCTGGAACAAGAATTAGTCACTTCCTCTTTGATCTGAAGAGGCTCACATTCTAGAGTTACAGACATTATTTATCAGCCTATTATTGTTTTCATTTTTTACCAGCTACCCCCCCCCCCAGACCTTTTGGATTTTCATCTATTAATGGATGCAACTGTTGTTATTATTACAAAACAAATCACTCAGTCTGCATTATGACATCTCCAAAAATTACTTTTTTCTATCTGAATTGTTTTAGAACAAATCTGTCATAAATAGACCTTACCACCACTTAGGTTGTGCTATTTGGATTACTTGTCAGACTTGGTAAAGTTCCATCAGACTGTTGTGCCTGCAGTCTCAATGGAACTGTACTTGAAACAGTATGTTAATTAAGAAACAGTAGAGCTTAGTTTGCTCCTTCACTCAGTTTTAGTCTATTTATTCAGAAACATAGAGGTCAGATTAGTGCTTAGATCACAATACACTAAGATGTATCACTTTCTTATCTCAGAAGTTAGCAAAGCCATTGGGAAGGAAGATTTGACTTGACTTACAGGCTGTTTCTTCATGTCCTTAATGCTTCATCCATTGGAAATAGCACCTTCCTGCATCTATGTTTGGATAAGATTTATTGCTTCAGCCTATTATTGTGAACCCAATATGTAGCTATGATAGCTCTGTTATCATATAGTAGGTTTGCCCTATTATTTTGAATCCCAATATGCTGCCTAATTTTCTGTTTATGTATGTCATTCCTGTTTTTTTGTTTTATGGGTATGTAATCATTGCTTATCCACGCTATGGCTGAAATGGGTCCTGTTGGATCAGTCCACTGCTCTGGCTTAAAAAAAGTAATTATATAACTAACTAACAAACTGACAAATGCAGAGGTCTCTGTAAGGGGGCATGTTATTATGGCTACCATGCTTTTCACACAAAAACTCTTAAATCAATATTAATACTGTAATCTAGCTTTTTGCTGGCCTCGAGGGATGCATATTTTGAACATTTTCCAATACTGAAGGACTTCTACTCTTTATCACTATTCTGCCAACCTCATACTTCAGCATAGAGCCTTCACCACTTCTGGACTACCACTTGCGATGGTCTTCCACCTTCTCTGACAAACATTACATGACTGAGTAAACTGTTTACATTTTAAGTGAAATACTACACTTCAATACTATTTTTGTTTTTGTGTTTGTACAAGGTATAATGATACTCATTTTAACTGCAGTGAGCTTTGTAGCCAAAGCTGCTTCCAGGGAAATACTTCAGAAACTTAGAAGCCGGTGGTAGACAGTGCCTTTATTTCCATTAAGTGTACATATGACAGCAGATTACTTCTTTTTATAAAGTCAAACAATTCAACAGCAAGAAAAGTCTTAAACAGAAAATAATTTGTCTTGTATGCCTTTTCCTCTGTGCTCCAGGAATTTAGCTAACCTTAGATATTGTCAATGTTGCATAAATTGGAGGTAGTGGAATATAATCCACACATGACTAACATCCTCATTTATTCTTGAATTCTGTACAAAGATATCCTGTAGGGCAGGGTAAGACAATCATTGGCACCAGTGCCAATGAGTTACACTTCAGCACATGTTGTTTAGTACTCTACCAGGGACTGGAAAAGAGGAGTATATCAGAGCTTATCAAAGACACTATAACCTTACTTGTCTATCTTTTGACAGCATCTGTTTACAAATGTTAGCATATTTATTGACCTTAATTACTGGCACATGAAGTCCATTTACTTAAAATAATGTGTGCATTCAAACATCCTATATATTAGTTTCATGGCATTTGAACATTTTCCAAAACAGATGTCAGAATTTTTTGGTACTTTGTTCAGGAAAAGGTTGCCTGCCCTTCTTGTATGGCCTCTACCACAAGTCATTTTTATATCTCCACTTTCAAAAAGCAGGTCCTTAGATTTCTGCCACATGTCCTCCCTGTAACAGCCTCTTTGACTTCTCACCTTGTCTGTTAATATCTTTACACTAACAAATGTTGCCCTCCTATATTGTGTTTATTTCTGTGAAATATCTGCAGCATTTTTACAGTGCCATCCTTCTCCTTATTCAATAATCATTTGAGCTTTTCTGGTACAAAGCCTGTACAGTTCTACCAACTATTTGAATCATCTCTACAACTTACTTTATGAGGAGAAACATTTAGAAATGCACACTGATAGCATATTCCTCTAAGCACTTATCCTAATCAAGGAACCTACTAGGTACTTTGCATCAGAGCTTCTCAATAAGTGGTGAAGCACAGTTTCTCATGGGCTCCTTTCACTGTTTCAGTCAAAGCTGATTTGCCATGAGAAGATGTAATGTGTTTTTAACTGTCCAATAACTCCTTCTGTTCTCACTTTTGACCATACAGTGGTCACTGGCATATGAGAAATTAGTAATTTGCAAATAAGAACTGGGTTTGGAGGTAAAGGATATAATAACAGCTAAGCACCTATATCCTAAATTTGTTTGTAGTTGCTAGCAACTGTAAATATTTCGCCAGCAATTAGTTAATGTGGACTTTTTTTATGGGCCAAGCTGCAGTTATTGCTTCTCAGCTAATAAACTGTGTTGTATTAATTTCATCAAAATTTCTGGCATGCTGTAGAAATTGTCAAAACTATTTTGCTGACAAGGTCAAATATCTAAATTCAAATTGCCAAATATGTTTTGAAGACATGCATTTATTTTATTTAATGCAATATTTGTCCCCCCCCTCCTTTCTGCCATTCATAGACACTTTTCCATCATTCTCCAGATAAGGTGAATATAAAACTGTATAGACTATATAGAGGCACGGTTGGTGCAGAAAATTAGCCAGCATATTTTTAGGAGGTAGAAATGAATTAGATTACTAAAAAGAAACCCACATAGAAATTAGGAAAACATGGGGACTCCATACCGATAGCGACTAGAGATTTTGCTTTACTCCCCAGATCCTGGAGCTGTGAAGCACAGATCTCATTGCTGACCCTCTCTGCTGCCTTCTAATACCCACCACTATATATTTTCATCTGTAAGACTTACATACACTATAGCAAATGTAAGTAGGAGGAATGAATTTGGTGATGTGAGCATTTGGCCATGACCTGTTAGAACAAATAGTGGCACTGTGTTGTATTACAGACTGCCACCCTGTCGAGCAAGCCTGACCAATACTGTTACATTGATTGGAGACCTGTCATGTTCTCTGATGAATTACAGGTACAGCTGAGAGGGTTGAGGTTAGCTAATGATGAAGAAAGTAATGTTAAAGGTTTCATGATTTGACATGAATACGTACACTGTAGTCCAGTCTTAGGAAAGGAATACTGCATAACTAAGAAATCCTATCCCATTGTTGCAGCTATGATCATGTACAATAATCTTATTTGAACCATTCTGCTTATGTGCACAAGGGAGAAGAGGAATAGTGAAGCTAAATCCATTGTTAGCTAGTCAAGTATCATGGTGTGATAAAGCCCTGGCTACAGCCTGGGCAACCCAGGTTTGAATATAGGCTTAGAAAACTGATGGAGCAGCAGAGATAATGGATGTTACCATTCTGGAAGGGAGGACAGTTACTTGGGCATCTCCTGTGGTGATCACTAGTGGAGACCAGGAGAAGTCCTATGATGGGAGGCATTGCCCAACAAGGAGGCAGGGATGAACATGGCTAAGCTAATGTAGAGGCAGGACAATATGCTGAAATGCCTCCATTACCTTTCCACTCCTCATATGCAGTCTTGGGCACTGGAAAGGAGGGGGCATGGGAAAATTGTATGAAATCCCCTACCAGCTGATTGCCTGACAGAACCCCCACCCCAAGACTTCATTTAGATCTGCACCAACCCCAGCAAAACTTTGGTAATAGAACATGGGTGAGTTGGAGAGCAGCTGGTAGACTCAGAGATGGATGTGGGGACAGCTGTCTATATGAAAGAAGGGAACACAAAAAAATCACTGTTAACATTCTGGCAAACTGAAGGATAGTTAAGCATAGAATAATAACCTAGAAAACTTAAGATATAGAACAAGCCGTTGCATGACTTACAGTTTAGTGAATGCACAGAGATTTATTTATGTTTTATTTTTTGCTTGTTTATTTGTATTTGGTAAAGATGAGACCACTAATCAACATGGATTGTGGAGTATAATCTCACAAAACATAAATCAACATAATACAATATTGGTCATAAACCATAACAGTGAACAACATACAATATTAACAGTACAGTACCAGAGCAGTAAATCATAGCAACAAATCCTTAAAGTACAACATAATATGGCTGCAGCAGTAGTCTGGTATGCACAATATTCCCCATTATTAGAAGTGTTCTTTTTGTTGAAAAAAGTAACATATTTCATTGTCTGACTATTTATGGCTTAGAAAATAAAACAATACCATGGAAGGAATACTTCCATTCTGGGACTAAGGTGATATACCTGGAATACTGCAGACAAGAGAAACAGAAAAAAGAAAAAAAAAGAAAAAAAAATATTCTAATAGCTTAATATCTTGGGAATGGTGGTGAAAGAGGGTTGGAAATAAAGGTGAGTTTAAGTTTTACAATTGGGTGAATACAGTTAATAGTCTGAGTTATGAAGTAGAATATAATGATGTATATAAAGAATGTATAGGGGAATATTATCCTGGAAGCAATTGCTTTTGGCAGTTTTAAAAATGTTATCACCTTGTTTTCAAAAACTGGGCATGCCTCACTACTTTCTTAGGAAACAGGCATTTTTGGGCTTCAACCAAAAAGCTATTGTCAATGTAGGCAAGTTTGTTAAGAAGGATACAAAAAACATAACATGTTTGCAAGAAGTAACCTAAAGTTGCATATTAAAACAGTAAGACAGTGAGTCATATATGAACAAAGAAAAAAGGATGAAATTTAAGAAGTTTATAAAGAAGGGATCCGACGAGAAGGTCTGACCACTTGAGCTAGGAAGGCATTCAAATTTATTGGGACAAGACTTTTCAACCAACATTTTTTTTTTTGTTAAATATTACCTGTTGGGAGGTCTCCTTTTACTGTGTGTTTGTGAGCAGTGAGTCAGACAGGTTTCTAACTCAAGCTGTATGAGTAGAACCCCATTTTCCAAAGTTGCTTACCTTCTTGGGTCAAGAAATGAGAAACCTTCCAGACCCATAATAATAATTTTTCTGTATTTGTGTTTTGTCATGTTTATATGTTGTTAAAAGTTTAATGCCTGTTCCAACTACATTCCTAGATATTGGAATGCATTATTGAAATTGGCAGAACTGGTTACACTGTCTTGGGTTAGCTTCTGTCGGGCCCAAAACAACACTACTTTAGTTTTCTCTTTATAGTTAAGACACATTAACAGCTATGGTTTGCTGTATGACCAACAACATGGCTTCCATAACACATTCAGTGCTATAACAACTCTTTTTACTGCAATTGATACTATTTGTAGCAATATTAAGCACAGTCTTGTTACCACTGATGTGTTTATTGATATGACAGGGGTCTCAAATTCAAATAACCACTGGTTTTGTATTAGGACTAGCAAAATCAGGTAAGGATCACAATCTCCAAGTACATTTCCAAGAAAATCTCAAAGACAAAAAAAAATGCAGGCAGTGTAGCTATAAAAGTAGTGTAGCTTTTTCCCTCATCTATAATTATGATGGTCTGAGTGTTGCTTGAGGGCCAAGGGTCATTAATTTGAGATCACTGGACTAAAGACTTCAGATCAGTTAATTATAACCTTTTATGCAACAAACACACCAAACTCATCTTTGGAGACAGTGCAATTGCATTGTTTACAAATTTTTTCAAGGATGCATCCTGTCACATTTATGGTAATAATTCACTCTCTGAAATGGTATACACAATGCTGGTGTACCACAGGGATCAATTCTGGGCCCCCTGTTCTTCTCACCTCTCTTTAATAATCTCACACTGCATCTCCCCAAACTCACTGGGGAGAAGATAATCTCAGCAAACAAGGAGAGTAGTATTGCTGGAACTGAATTCATCTTCAAGTCTTGATGAGTACAATCATGAGGTGGACCTTGTTTTAACAAAATCTCTGGATATTCCAGTGTGACTCTTTATTACCACTTACTTTTGTACTGGCCTTAACCCATTAAGCTGTCAACCTAACAAATTAGGTCATGGCTGCAATTTAGCTCCCAGAAAACAACAAAGTATAAAGACTTCTCATCTTCTTTATGTAGATGATTTAAAGCTGCATAGTTCATCAGACGAGGAACTGATTGTACAACTGCAAATGGTCAAAACATTCTCAGATGATATAAGAATGAATTTGGTCTTGATAAATGTACAAAAGCAACCTTTAAACAGGAAAGCTGCAGCACCAAGTAAATATCAATCTGGGACAGGAATATGATATAAAAGAAATGGCTCAAGAGGGAGTGTATAAATATTTAGGAATTGATGAAGGATCAACAATAAAACATAACAAATGTGAATAAAACTCAGTAAGGAATATTTTAGAAAACTAAAATTAGTACTAAAAACAGCCCTGACATCTAGGAACAAATTCCAAGCTATTAACCAAGTAGCTCTTCTTATTCTAACTTACAGTTTTGGGGAGAATGACTGGCCCCAAAAGGTAATGGCTAGGTTGGACAAGAAAACAAAAAAAATGTTTCATACCTGTCAAATGATTTATGAAATTCAGTGTATACCAAGATTATATATTCCATGTTCTGAAGGAGGTATGGGCCTACTCGAAACTGATTACATGTATAGATATTCAATCATAGGACTGCATACATATCTGCTGACCTCACAAGATCCAAACATAGTGAAAGTTTTAAAACATGAGAAAAACAAGTCTAAGATGATGTCCCTGCTTAGTTTAGCAGAAGAGCAGCAATGACAAAAGTCACCCTGCAATACCCTCCTTTGTATTTTTATCTCTGGGATAATACTTTGTCCTTTATCATGCTTAGCAGCAAAGTGGTTTGCCACTGTTTCATGGTCTCTGTAATGTAACTGATCAATGCAGGACGATCTTATACATCTGTAAACATTCCTGTATCCATGAATGTGGGATGCTGTTAAATGCTTTTTTGTAATCTATCCATGCCTTACTTAGATTATTTCCGTTTTTACAATTCTCCATTATGACTTTATAATAAATTATCCTTTGTTACACATGACTTTCTTTTGTTACCCTTTTGTTCTATTGCCACTATTAAGTTTTCTTCTAAATGGCTATAAACTCTACCAGCATCAGTTCTTCCATATAATTTATACATTGTCGGAAGGCAAATTATTGGTCTACAGTTTTTAGGATAACTTGCAGGTTCACTCTTAAGGAGGAAGATTGTTTTTCTTGTTGTTAACCAGGATGGTGTCTGTCTGGGTGTGCATATAAGTAGTTTTTACTCAATGCTAAATCTTTCTGTAAAGATGTTACTACTTTTAACCCAAAGTTAGGTACTGCATCTGGGCCTGAGGTTTTCCAGTTAGGAACTTTTCTTAATTTTGTTTCAATTTCTCTGGCTGTTACTTCAGTCTGGGAAGGGTATGTGATATAAAGGAACTTGAGCAGGAGGGAGTGTACAAATATTTGGGAACTGATGAAGGATCAATGATAAAACACAAACAATTATGTACAAAACTAAGACTAAAATTAATACTGAAAACAGCCCTGACATCTAGGAACAAAGTTAAAGCTATAAACCAGTTTGCTCTTCCTGTTCTAAGTTCCAGTTTTGGGGTGATTGACTGCCCTGAAAAGGTACTGGATCAGTTGGACAGGAAAACAGAAAAAATGCTTCATGCTTATCAAATTATACATAAAAATTGGTGTATACCAAGGTTATATATTCCTTGTTCTGAAGGAGGTATGGGCCTCCTTGAAATTAATTACATGTATAGATCTCATAGGACTGCATACATATCTGTTGATGTCAGCAGATCCAAACATAGTGAAACTTTTGAAACGTGAAGAGAAGAAATCTAAATTGACTTCCCTGCTCAGTTTAGCAGAAGTATAGCATGTCAAGCAGGAATGGAAACCAAAAAATAAAAGAAAGAATATAAGAAAAAGGATCAGATGAGAAGGCAAGAAATGTGGAAAATGCATAAATATAGTTGCAAGTACAGAAAACTCCTGGAATAGCCTAATGTCAGTCAGGATCTGGCACAGGAATAGTTAAGGAGCAGTGGATTTAAACCAAAAGATGAAAGGTTAATATTAGTGACCCAGGACAGTGGACTAGGTACACAGTTTACAAAGTCCATTGAACATGTGGAAGAAACAGACAAATGCAGGCTCTGTAAGACAGAACTAGAAACAGTGACACATCCTGTTGCTAGGTATGATATACTAATGGCAGAGGGCCTGTATGCTGAAAGACATAATAATGTGGCAAGACTGCTGCATTGGGGATTGTGCAAACATTACAATATTGAAGTAGCTGAGAAGCATTGGAAACATGAACCACAAAGCATTACAGAGAGTGATGAAGTTTAAATCACTGGGATCATCCATTACCAACAGTTCAAAAAAAAGATGTGAGAAAAACAGATACAGTAGTCCATTAAAAGAAGACAAAAGTAGCACTGATCATTGAAATAGCTACACCTAGTAATTACAGTGTCTTACATACAGAGAGAGACACAAAATCAAAATACCAGGATTTGCATGATGAAACAAGAGCTAAGTGAAAGATGGATACCTGGACATTTCCAAGAGTAGTAGGAGTAAAGAGTGTCATAAAAAGGATTTACAGTCTTATTTAGATATGCTACCAATACGTGCGACTCCATGTGAATTGCAGAAGAAATCAATTGTAGGCACATTACAGTATCTTACATACAGAGACACAAAGTCATAAAATACCAGGATTTGCAGGATGAGACAAGGGCAATCTGAAACAAGGATACCCAGACAGTTCCAATAGTAGTAGGAGCAATACATGTCATAAAAAAAGAATTTACAGTCTTATTTTGATATTCTACCCTTATGTGTAACTCCATATGAATTGCAGAACAAGACAGTTATAAGCACATAGTGGGTGCTCCAAAGAGCATTTTTGGCTAGTATCAAAAAATTAAACAATACTAATTTCACAAATTTTAATCACACTTTGACTTAGGAATGGAGTCAATTCCTCTCATGGTATTAGAAACCCAAATGACCTGGAGAAATTAAACAGTGTAATCATGTACCCAGATAGCACAATGCTTATAGAAATCAATAAACTAGTACACTATCACTAGGTAAAACTCATCTCTGTGCATGGGCAGCAGAAAGTAAGCTATTGATTAACCCTCAACAAAATGAATGCAATGCTCTTCTCCATATCCTGTTTTAAAGAACTAATTAAAGTTTTTGATAACTGTGGTTTTGGAATAATGAAAATAATTATTAAAGAAAATGAAATGGAAATGGAAAAATTATTTCATAAAATTGATAGTGTGAATAAAAAAATAGTTAATGGCTTGCTGTTTTCTGTTGAGGAAGAAAAAGAAAAATATTTTCAGATAAGGAAAATATTGATGACAAGTGTGTGTTGATTGCTAAGCAAAAAAAATAGAAAACTAGGAAGGGATGTTATGGAATATAAGGAGAATAATAGTTACCCCAGGCCAAAATGGGGAAATGGGAAGCAGCATTGGACATCCTGATTTTGAACAAGGTCAGAATAAGAAAGAAAAAGGTATATATAATTGGACACATGATAATAGGACAGTTTATAATGAAAGTGTTTCAAGGACAGTTTATAATGAAAGTGTTTCAAACAACTATTTTGACGAAGAAGATTTTAACCTACACCTAAATGATCCTTTAGATTTTCCCCATTTAAGAAGGTCCCAGAGAATAAAGAACAAACCAGCAGTTTATTACCGCTTCAATGGGGGGAAGAGATAAGTGAAGGAGTTATTTTACATTATAGTGAGGAGAACAAGGCAACAATTTCACAGAAAGGATATGTCTGGTCTTTTCAAAACTATAATATTTATAACTCTAGTAATTTGGATTTAGATGTTAGATATATTGTTTTATTCATTTGTGGTACTCTGTGTATAATAAACTAACTTGCTTGGACTTTTGGAGTTCCTAGTGCTTAAACTACTGTTTTTGACATCCTGTAAAACTACCTACTCTAAAAAATATTAATCTAAAAAGACAATAATAATTTTGTTATCCCAAATGTAACTGAACAAAAATATTTGGGACACAGAAACTTGCTTAAACTTTATAAAGCATACTGACAAAAGCTTTGCTAAGTACAGTCCCAATTAAAACTATGTCACAGGATTTCATACCTAATTAGTCCTTCCAGTTAGACAGCCATCACAAGAGATGTCCTAATACATAAACCTGAGCATGGTGTTCCTCAGCTGTGCCTTTATTCATCCTATAATACACAAAAATTACATGCCATTGTAAAAAAAAGTTCAGGTTCATCCTGTTGGCCGATCAGAACAGGTACCACTGCTATACCTTATAAAAATTCAGATGACCACCAATAACCAACCAAGCTACACTCATTTGTGGCACTCAGCTGTTTAAAATCTTACATCTGGGGTACTACCCATGTTTGAGATACAAACTACCTATTAAGCAATAGACTAATTCCCTGATACTAAATCAGAAAGATAACATTATTCTAGCAAGACCTAATTTCAAGATTGAGATAGATGAAAAAGCTTTCTCAAAAACTACCTAATAATTTTAAAAAAGTAGCCATCGTTATTGGTATTCAAAATACCATTAGAGGAACATCTTCTGAGGTCACTTGTACTTGCTTTTCAAATAACTGTTTAAACAATCTCTACCCACATTCCAGCATGCATTCTACTTACAATTTACAAAGGGGATCCTTCCTCACTGTTTGTAATATTGTACATCCTATGTTAACCATTTCTTAAACATTGTTTGACTTGAACATAGTCAAAAATAGACTTACTCAACTGCATGCTCTTTTACTCTGTCTGGGTATCCTTGTTTCAGATTGCCCTTGTCTCATCCTGCAAATCCTGGTATTTTATGACTTTGTGTCTCTGTATGTAAGATACTTGCATGCATTTGATATCCTTTGCCTTACAGAACCTTGGCTGAAACCCTCTACTCATGACCTAGAAATAACCCCACCTGGTTACAACATCCTCAGAAGTGACCGAACTTCCAAAAAGGGTGGCGGTGTAGCCATCTTATATAAATTAGAACTCTTAGTCTCAACCTAAATGTGTTATTGCCCTCTGATAATAATGCAGAAACCCTCTCCATCAAACTCCACCTTAACAAATCAAAATCTATTTATATAATTTGTACCTATATTCCTCCAGGAAACAATATTAACACTTTAGAAAACATTCTTAATACCCTTTCCACCCATCTACCTCAAGAAACAATTGTACTAGGTGATTTTAACATTGACTGGACTACCTGTAGCTCCTCCAAACCTAACACCCTTATTAATCTTTATGGCTTCACACAAATAATAAACACACCCACAAGAATTCACAAACCTAGTAATAAAGAAACCATCCTTGACTGGATCCTTATATAGTCATCCTGAAACCTACATACCAGGAACACTTCCTGATGACATTAGTGACCATGTACTAACCTATATAGCAAAGCACAAAGCTCATAGTCCTAATAACAACAATTTTACATCCTATCGCTCAAAAAACACTTTCAAGCTGAGAGCTTTCAAAGAGAACTAAAGGCCTGCAACTGGTCTCCTCTGAAAGAACTTAGACTAGATGAAGCTGTTTCCTACTTTAATACTAAATTCTTACAAATCCTAGATCATCATGCCCCTCCTCACTCTTCCCAAATTAGAAACAAAGCAGCCCCTTGGCTCACAAAACAAACCAGAGAAAAATATTCCTTAGAAACAAAATATGGACCAAATGGAGAGCCACTAAGAGTTCTGCTGACCACTTACTCTATAAACAGCTAAGAAATTCAACCAAAAAAGACATTTTATTAGATAATCAAAACTACTATTTCCTCCTTCAACAAACACACCCAAAAAGTCCTCAAAAGTTCTGGTCAGGCATCAACAAGCTACTCAAACCAGGACATACCAAAACTCCAGCCCCATCATCAGTTCTACATAATAATCCTTTACAAATAGCAGATGCCTTTAACAATTACTTCACTGAAACTATCCAAACTTTTCCTAATACACTATCCCCTACTTCCCCCACCCCTTTCCAAAACACAAATAGCTCAGTACCCGCCTTACATATACAACCAGTACCAACATCCTTTATCTGTAAACTCCTACAAAAACTCAAACCCTGTACCCCTTCTGCCGACCGCCTCCCGGCTGAATACCTTCAAATAGCAGCCAAAGTCATTGCATATCCTATATCCATCCTTATAAACTGAACAATCATAGAAGGAAACATCACATCCATTTGGAAAGTCTCCCATATCATCCCCTTACATAAAGGTGGTAATTCCACTGATATCTCTAATTTTAGACCTATTGCTTCACTTTCCCCTCTGGCCAAAATAATGGAAAAATGTATTCACTATCAACTACTTCAACATCTGCTCCATAATAATTTACTAGCCAATAGCCAGCATGGCTTCAGGCCCTTTCATAGTACAACTACCGCCCTACTAACTTTCACAGACTGTATCAACAGAAATTGAAATAATAACTATCTTTCTTCTGCACTATTCATTGACTTATCCAAAGCTTTTGATATGGTGAACCACAAATTACTGATCAGTGTACTAAAAGCCCTATCTCTTGACCCACAAGCAATACACTGGTTTACATCCTATCTTGAAAATAGACAACAAGCAGTGCTCTGGGACAATACTCTCTCTACACCTCTACCCGTAAACATTGGAGTCCCTCAAGGATCTATCCTAGGCCCTCTTCTTTTCTCAATTTTTATTAATGATCTCAACACTGTATTTCCTAAAGCCACCTGTATACAATATGCTGATGACTCAACCTTGATATGTACTGCTAAATCAGCAACCTCTCTTCAAACCCTCACTCAAACAGTATTTAACACTGTTGAAAATTGGTTTACCCATCATTGCCTTCTCCTAAATCCCAAAAAAACAAAACTTCTGCTTTTTGCTCCTACCCTAAAGTCACCAGAGATCGACTTCATAATTACCTCTAATAATGGAACTACTATTTCCCCTGATACTACTACACATCTCCTGGGCATTACCATAGATAATAAACTCAATTTTGATGACCATATCAACAATACTATTCAATCTGTTAATAAAAAACTAGGCTCTCTGTATAGAGTCAAACCCTTCCTCACTCCACAAGCTAGAACCTCCATTACCCTGACTCACCTCGCTTCCACCCTATTCTATGCTTCCGCTTTATACACCAATCTGTCAAGGCACAATCTAAGCAAGCTTGAAACCAGTTATAACAGCATAGCCAGATTTGCCACAGGCACTCCTTTCAGAACCCATCACTGTCTTAATCTCAAACAACTTGGATGGTCCGAACTTCAAAACCATCTTCTGTATAATCAACTAGTGATCATACAAAAAATTCTCTACCAACCAAATAATACCCCTATCCTTACTAACCTGATCTCCCCTTATAAAATTCTGGAAACACTTCGCTCAGCTAATAAGCTACTCATTTCCAATGTTAAATCTAACAACAAAGCAGGCGACTCACTCTTTACTAATGTGGTGGGCAAAATCTGGAACCAGCTCCCTAGAACACTCACATCTATCTCATCTACATCTCTCTTCAAAAAAAACCTTAAGGACCATCTGAAAATTCTCTGGCTTTGTCCCTGCTCTAAACCAGACTGAATCCTACTTCCTCTCCTTATTTCTCTCATCTTGCTTTCAACCCTTATTCCTGTTCCATGTGCCCTCTACATCAATTTTTCTATGCAAACCAATCATATACTAGCCAGTGTATTATTTTTTCCTATTCTTTTCTTCCATAACCTTCTTATGCCTCCATCTCTCTTTCTTAGGCCTAAATATTATTATCTTCTGACCTTGTGTGTATCTAAAATTGCTGTATCTTAAACCATGTTTTGAGTCTATACCTCTAGACTTAATTTGAATTTTTAAAAGTCCAAACATTGAAATTTATGTATAGTATTGTTTAAGTATTGTATTTTCTCTTTTTACCTGTTTGGAGCTTATCTCCCTGGGCCTCTACTGAAAATGGATGTGTATCCAGCTAGACTAGCCCAGTCAACAAATGTAAAATAAAAATAAAAATAAAATAAATAAACATATGGCTTTCTGCCAATCATTTGTCACTTTGTAATTTTATATGTACACTATTGTATATAATCTGTAACTATTATCTAGTGCATTGTACTCCTTTGCTCTGTTGTCTCTTACTTGTTACAACCTAGGTCACGACTGAAAAGGGTCAATAGACCAGCTCTCCTCATCACTTAACAAAGAGAAAAAAATATATAAATAAATGTATGTAACTTATCCAGGTATCAAGTTCATGAAAATCTTGTTCTAGTAGTCAGTCAGTCAGCAGTAACCAGGAGTCAGGGTCAGTGGTGCAACGGGTACCACACTTGCCTTTAGTGCAGTAGGCTGAGGGTTCCATTTCCACAGCTGGTAGATCAATTACTGATACCGCAGTGCAACATAATGAGGGTGTATCATTCTTCAGATAAGATATTCAACTGAGACCCCATCTGCTTGAGTTGGTAATAGCTCAAGTAAATGTAAAAAGATCTGAAGGCACCTTACGAAAAGAGGATCCCAAGGTATCAATTGAAAAGAGTAGGGTAAGTTCTGTATTGCCAGGCCAAATTTCCCATAATAGTATCCACCTCAGGTATCCCCTGAAAAGAGGGTCCTAGCCTAGTGGGACTAACCTGGTCAACAAAGGATAAATAAAATAGTATTTTTTTTTAGATGCTGCAGGACAGGAGTCTGATTTTTAAATAACTATCTGCATATAAGAATATTGGAAGGCTGGGAAGAGTGATTGGAGATCTTTTAATCTTCTTCTTCTTCTTCTTTCAGCTTTTCCCGGTTAGGGGTCACCACAGCAGATCATCTGTCCGCTCATGATGAATATAGAAAAAAAGCAGTGGAAAGAGGAAGGACCTTCAGGGAGCCCTTTAGTCTGAAAGGAAAGGTCCTCACTAAATGAGAAGACCCTATCACTTCCCTTACACTTGTGTGCTGACCTTGGCTGTACCCCAGCCCCTAGTAATACATTCCTTTTTCCTAACAGTACTGGTATACAGACAAACTATGGCTGATTGTGCATTTTTTATTTGATAGGAAAAGGAAAAGGAAGTGCTACAGGTTTTCAATTAATCCTAAATTGGGTGTTATTTTTCCATTAATTGTGTTGCAACAATTTGAGCACATGATTACAAGTATTATACTCATATATATATTATGTGTGTGTGTGTGTGTGTGTGTGTGTGTGTGTGTGTGTGTGTGTGTGTGTGTGTGTGTGTGTGTGTGTGTGTATAATATATATATATATATATATATATATATATATATATATATATGGATCTATGTCTGTTGATTGTGTTTACAGAAACTCAAAATTCATATTGATGAGACAATATGATTGAATTTCTGAAAAATCGGACATTAAAAGAAAAACACAAAAATCTATCTGTTTTTAAGGTTGCACCCCCCCCATCCCCTGCTAATTATATATACCAACTCCAAGATTGCACTACATTGAGTGTCATCTATATGAATTTCGAGTTTCTGAACACTTGATCAATTGATAGGGATCCATACACACACACACACACACACACACACACACACACACACATATATATATATATATATATATATATATATATCGATATATGGATTCACGATAATTGATCAAAATACAATTTCATTGAATTCTGTCATGTAAACTACATCAAAGAAATTATTGAAACAAAGCACTTAAAAGAAAATAAGTGTTTTTTGCAGGGGTCAGCCCCCCCCCCCACACACACACACACACACACACACACACACTCACGCACACACTGCTAACTTAAATCTACCAACTCTAAATTCACTCAGTACCAGAGAAAAAAGGAAAATTTTCCTATCTTCAGTAATCAGTAATCTCAGACAAATACTGGGCTTCCACCAACTCTGCTTGAACTTTATTTCATTTTTTCACTTTAATTCAAACAAAATACATTCAAACAGAATGCACTTTATCCAGCCATGTGTAATCCATACATATATATTAGTTTATATTTATTTGAGGTCAAGTGTCTTTTTGTACTGTGTTTAACCAACAATCGTGTTTTCAAATGCAAATAATTAATTAGTTAGTTTTTTTTAAAGATGATGAATATGGGCCATTCTAGGGATCAGGCTGGGTGTAGAATTATGCAGACATAAATTAATATATATTTACAAGGAAAACAAACAGTATCAACTAATGACAAGAGAAAACAAACTGTATGAAATAGTTTCAAATAACTCACGTTTCTGATACAGCTAGAGACAGCTAATGAAAACAGCCACAGCAGTGAATTAAGTTGTTACTTATCTTCCACATGCCTGCTGTTGCTCTCCTAGGTATGTGAATACCTAAAAATAATTAAAAAATAAGCTTTGATCCACTGGTGTTGAACCTCTTACATTTGTGCACGCTCTTCTTATATGACTGTTTAATTATTGCTTACTAAATTTGTTCCAATTTACATTACAGGGGTTTTGGCACCTTGAAATAATATTTGTTCATTTCCTTGTCTTGCTTTGTAATTTTTGTTATTTTACATGTTATATGCGTTGCTATGCACTGTTTTATAACACAGTGTCACTTTGCATCATTATCACCTCAGCTTACAACACCAGGAAAAAATATTCTCATTTCAAGGTACCTTTTTGTAGTTGATGGGCTTCCAAACAAAATAAACCAATCATGTTTGAAACCAGTACTTAAATGTGATGTTGCCATGGGTGGAGATGGAGTTGTCATCAGTGGCATTTCTGTTCATGGTGTATAATACAAGGTTTGGAGGCTGTATTTAATGAATAACTAACTTCCCAGAATGATATCATAAAACAAAATACAAGTGCATGCATGCACGTCTCTGAGTGACTCAGAAATGTATGGTAATAAATACAGTTTTCATCACAGAATAACAACTCATAAGGTCTAACATCATGGAAAGGACACTTCAGGAAGCATGTAATGCTTTATGGTTCACTCTACATGCAGTAACTGAATAAAACTAGTTACTAAGTGAAACATTTTTTTTCATGCTTCATATCCAGCATAATTAGGTCTTACAAAAGGCACAATAAATTTGTTTATATGCTTAGAGCTTGCTGGTGCAAACCTGCATAATGTATTAAATTCATATGTGTGTTCAAGGTTGGTGAGTCAGAGGAGCACACTGCATTATGTCTAAAACCACTGGAACACCAAGGGCAAAAAAAAAATCAGGCCTCAAATGGAATAGCCAAGTCCTTTAAATTATTTTAATAGTTTTAGTTGTACAGGTACCTAAAGGCTGCCACGCTGGTGCAGCGGTTAGCGTTGTCGCCTTACAGCAAGAGGTTCTCCAGTTCGATCCTTGGCTGGGGTGCTTTCTTTGTGGAGTTTGCATGTCTGTCATGTGTGTTTCTTCTGTTGCTCTGCTTTCCTTCTAAAGACATGCTGTAGGTGGATTGGACACTCTAAATTGGCCCTAGGCATGTGACCATCCCACCTTCAGTGGAAGGCTGGGTGTCAGGCTGGCAACTCAATACTGTAAAAACTCTACTGCCAATTATGAGCAGACAGATGATATGCTGTGGTGACCTCTAACTGGGAAAAAGCTGGAAGAAGTTGTGCAGGTACCTAAGCAAAACTACAATAATTGTGCAGCCTACTACATAAAAAATGAACAAAATAAAAGAAAGACATGTCCACAAAGGCACAGATGAGTAACTTTATTAGCAGCTGATTTCAGTTATTCACCCTAATAGTAGCAAGCGATATCTATCTGTCTATCTTAGGGGTTCACTGCTTTTGCCAAACTACAAACCTTGCCCCTATCTCGACCCATGTTAAAACCCATTCCTAGGCTTGCTTTTAAAGTTCGACATTGCCGTGTTTGACTTTCAGCTGTCGAACATAGTGCGGTCGACCAAGTGTCATTCGAAATAATGATAGTAAACTATATATATATATATATATATATATATATATATATATATATATATATACATTTGCAATAAATAAAATAAGTAAATATAAATCTAAAAATGTAAGAGTCAATGCTTAAGCCTCCTTAGTTTTAAGAAAGGCTTAACAGAAAACATGCCATTAAGACCTGGTGGTCTCTCTGCATCTAACAGGAGTATCCATTTTTATTCAGCAGCCTCTACTGTGGTTTCAATGTCTCCCTCTCGGGAACTAGCATCAATTAACTGAATAACAAAAAAATTAAATTTATGTGAGGGATCAGTTGCCATAACATGGTTTGCTAAAGCATTATTCTTTTTCTGATTTTGAATATCCCTATTATGTTCTAATATTCTGTCCTTCAAAAGCCTATTGGTTTTGCCTGCATAAAAAACATCTTCACCAAAGCAATACGAAAAAACCTCAGTGGAAATCACGAATAACGCTGAGTAGTCCCAAGTAGTATAAAAACAGATTTACTGTGACAATTGATAAAGGTTAAGCGCTTTCATCTGTATGCTAGACTTCTTCCTTTTAAGCCACAGCGTGGACCACAACAGTATACGCTGACAGTTTAGTGATGCTAGACTTCTTCCTTTTAAGCCACAGCGTGGACCACAACAGTATACGCTGACAGTTTAGTGATGCTAGACTTCTTCCTTTTAAGCCACAGCGTGGACCACAACAGTATACGCTGACAGTTTAGTGATGCTAGACTTCTTCCTTTTAAGCCACAGCGTGGACCACAACAGTATACGCTGACAGTTTAGTGATGCTAGACTTCTTCCTTTTAAGCCACAGCGTGGACCACAACAGTATACGCTGACAGTTTAGTGATGCTAGACTTCTTCCTTTTAAGCCACAGCGTGGACCACAACAGTATACGCTGACAGTTTAGTGCAGCAAGTTAACAAGCATGTTTTTGGAAGGCGGGAGGAAACCAGAGTAACTTGATAACTCTCCCCACCCCCACCTAGACACAAGAGGATATAGATTGTACACTGAATGTAAACAAAGATCAGGGTGAAATGCTGTACTGGAAATTTGTGAAGTAGAGACACATGTTGTGCATATGTTATTTGATATAAAGGAATTGTTTATATAAATTCATGAGTTTTATTTTACCAATCACCTATAGGAAGAATGTATCAGCAATGATTACAAGAGTGTAATGCTGAGATGAGTATAGCCAGGAATATAACATGCAAGCAGTTATGTAAGCACTTTTAAAGGGGAAACTACTTCTGCCATGGAAAAAAGGCAGTGACCATCCCAACTTCAAACACATAATAAAAAATTAAAAATAGTACAAATGAGGCAGCAAAGAAGATACCTGTGTTCATTATGGCATATACTTATTATTCAGTTAAATAATAACAATTTTATCAAGTGTGTTGCATCTTTGAGTCTGTATCATGTCTGTTAGCTGTCTTTGATTTTGCATAAAATCCCTGGTTTTGCATCATAGTTTTGCCTTAACCATCATAAAACTTTAAATTTTCTGGTAAGTCAATAATGATTACCTTAGTGGCCCGTAATTAAAGTTTCATACTTTTCAATCTTCAGAAAGTGCACAGTGACGTAAATCCGTTGTTCTAATAATTTTAAGTGAATTAGAGTAACATTTTAAATTTAACACTGGTTTTAGGCTTTTGTTGCTCCATCACTTTTGTCTTTGCCCCTAATTCTTGAGCTAGGAAGTTGAGAGCGATGGCCTGGACTCAGGATATATTTGTCATATAGTTATGATATACCATAGGTTCTGAGGCACTATATCAGTAAATAATGAGGTATCAGAAAGTAATTTGGGTCTAAGCTTACAAAAATATACTATTATGTATAGAAACAGAGAGAGCCAGCCAACCACACACACACACACACACACACACACACACACACACACACACACACACACACATACACACAAAAACCTCACTTACAAAAAAACAAATGTGACACTTTTTAGCAAACACAGTAGAAAAACCTGGATTTATTTGTCCACTCACTGGAGGCCATGAAACTCACTAAAATCATGGGCAGACCTTGTAGACTTGTTAAAACTTATGTTTTTAAAAAGTTTTAGGTCAAATGTATCATTAAAGATCAAAGAGAAATGCAAGAAATGGGATGCAGCTTTCGTATTCCATTTCCACCATATGTTTGTGCACACTAATGTACATTGTCCTTTGTGGTTCTATTTTCATATAAAATAATGATTTTATGTGACAATTCTTCTTTTGAAACCTAATGCCATACTGAACTCATATAAACATCCTTATAGTCATGTGGCTATCAAGGGCAGGTGGAAAGAAGCTTTCTTGTCTTAGCTTCCACCCTGTAGCAATATTCACTATTATCCTGTTTGCAATGCATGGGAACAAGTGATATTCTTCATTTTTTTTTCTGTGTGTTGGTGTGTGAGTGCTTGTGAGTGTGTGTGTGTGTGTGTGTGTGTGTGTGTGTGTGTGTGTGTGTGTGTGTGTGTGTGTGTGTGTGTGTGTGTGTGTGTGTGTGTGTGTGTGTGTGTGTGTGTCTGTGTAAAATAGTGCATTCTGTCCATGACAGGCCTGCCACAGTAAACAAGGATATTTTCACAAATGCAAAGTCACAGAATGGACAGCCTGCATTATTTAATGAAGACATTTAGTGGACTGTATATGAGTGTGACCTTGCTCTATTTTATTCCAGCATTTTTAATCAATACTCGACATCATTTAATACTAAATACTTTCTGCACCCAGAAACATGTCTTCATAGTGCTAGGTGTGATATCACTTATAACTTAAGACACTTAACTTGTATCCACTGTGATACTAAAAACAAGTATTTTTTGCTTTAATTTTAAATATTAAAATTTAAATAGTCTTTATGCACTGCACTGCATCCCATGACTCAGGCACACACATTATGTGGCCAGCTAATTTTCCTGCACTTTCTGAAGATACCCATGGTGTTTTGAGGGTCTTTAAAGCATTAATCCAAAGATGTTATTTTACTTAATTGATTTGCTATTGCTTGCTGAAAGGCAGATGCTTATATAAAACATTGCTTTTATTACATTTTGAATTTTGAATAACGCTTAAATGTTATGTTATTCTCTTTCTTAAAAAAATTAATATTATAACAAAATTCACACAGGTTCATAAAACAAGAGAATTCAGTAAATACAATGATGTATGCAATATTTTCTGTTGGTTGAGTTCAACTGAAATTTCTTAAACTGCTTCATATATTTGTAAATACTTCAATGGCTGCATATGTGATGTCCCTCTTCTGGGCCAGTGATCAATGAACCTCAGTCTTCACCATGGACACCAGTGAGGGAGCATTCACTTTGAGAGAAATAGACATGCACACAATATTTTCAGATGCAGCTTTCTGCACCAAGCCAAATTTCCCTTAAAAGCACACAATAAACACACGCCAGTCCTGGGGTTGGACTCTCTCTCTCTCTCTTTATCCAGGCCCCAAATAAGAATCCACACTAATCACTAAGGAGCTCTGTGTTCCTGTTCCAAGTTACTGACACACATACTCTTTTGAGATTTGATTTTCACATACACACATCAAAGGCTGGCACAGTTTACTTGCTCTACCACCTCTCCCCAAACTATAAGGTAGTTGCACTGCCACCAGCCAGCTACTCTAAGGCTCTTAACAAGGTATCCAATTATACTAAGTGAAATTAATACTAATACCAATAGTAATGTTGACTGAACAGCAAGACGTTCAGGAGCATGATGCCACAGTGTCTCTAAATAAATATAAAGTACTCTCAAAGGTTAAATATTTCCTAAAAAGCAGCCACAATGAAAAGTTTAAATATATTTAATAATAAATAATAAAAGAACATGAAAATACTGAATGTCTATTTTTCAATAAACACCAGAGTTTCAATCACAGGAAATATTAAAAATAACACAGATGGAAAGATTCACAGAGATACAGAAAAACAATACATAACTAATCTCACTATATTTTTCTGACCGATCTAAAGAATTACTGTTTCCTACTTATTTAACAGAGCAAGGCAAAGTGATGTGGGTGAGTGGTCTTTTTTGTCAGGTTTCACAATCAGACTGCTCTGAGACTTCCGTCTCATCTAGTATTAAAGCATTATTTCAGTGCTGGATTACAGAATGACATCACATCTGGTCATCTGACTTTGTCAGTCCCACACTGCCCCCTTTATTAGAAACTGAGCCAGGATCTTTTACATATGTGTCACAATACACTCACACATAGAGCTTTGCTAAGATGTGTTACAGCATCTGGAAGCTATAAATCCATTTCAACACTTCCACCCTTCCAGGGTAGCAATTAGTTCATCACTAAGGATGATACTGCAGGATTCCTAGTTCTTGTTTTCACAGACATTGTGTTTCTGGCTGCATTCAGAGCTGTGAGATACAATCTTTATGGCTTATACTGAGAAATTTAATTTCAAACTATTTTCCTAATGGAAGCTGGGCTGAGCTTCCCTTCCAGCATCCTCTGTTAACATATGTACATTTCAGCAGTTACCAAAATACAGCCTGACATACATGTATATTTCTTTTCTGTCCAGCCGGACCCACTGTTGATACATTTTTAACACAAGCAGCTTTACAAATATATTCTTAACACAAGCATCTGTACAAATAAGTTTGATACACAAATTACCTAAAATTCTTTACAAAACTCCAGCTAACTCTGCTGGCATATGTTACACATATAACATGTATAACATTGAGGTGATCTCTGCCTAAAAGAGGTGATCTCTGCCTAACATATAAAGCTATGTCAACCCCAGAGCTGTTGGACATGCTGCACCTAAAGAAATCCCAATCCCTCTGAGCTACACACTCTAGGGACCTAAACCTTGTCACCACAATAAACAGGACATGCTGGAGGGATAGATTCCCGTCCCAGAGACTTCCCATACTCTGGAACAGGCTACCCATCTATGTCAAGCAAAGTTCTTCATTAGCACTCTTCAAGAAAAATCTTGATGAGTGGATTGGAAATAGGAAATACACTCCAAGGATCACTTCTGTGTCTCTGCTCGATAGTGGCACAGGAAAATAACTTTCTTGGGTGGCATAAGCCAGGGAACCTTGTTGGCTAGGCATACATAGGCCCCTGGGTCAATAGTCTAGTACCTACCTATGAACCTATGCACTGCCCAACTCTCTCTGACATAGCTGGCACTACCTCACATCATCACAGCATATGGTAATCCCTTTGAAAAATTTCAAGTCACTGTTTTCTTAAGATTATGGTTATTCCTCCTCCCCCAACTGCATAATTTTGCCCAGTGGCTCCCCTGCCTGCACCAAAGTGGCTCATTTGTTCTTCCTATGGAATGAATGCCAGGCCCATTTTGTCTCCAGGCCATTCATTCATTCCCTGATCAGGGTGAGAGTCCAATCAGTCCTTTCCCTCAAAAGTGACACTTGAGTGTTAGGAAGCGAACCAGTCTGTCAGTAATGTCGATATCCCAACCTCCCTCTCACTGACAGCTTACTCTAGCACTGCTGCCTAAGAGAAAGTGAATGTGCATCACAACACAAACCAGCTTGCTAAGTGGCACACTGTCACAACACAAACTAGCTTCCTAAGTGTCACACTGCTGTGCAGCTTAGGCTGGTTTGTGATGATGCACCCACAGATGTTGCCAATAAAGTGAGCTAAAAAACTTTCCAAGCCCAGGATGGGCAAGGCAGCATCAGTTGCTTACGCTAGTGCTACCTAGCTGGTATCTCTAACACCCATGTCACTAGTCAAACATAGGTTGTTTGCACCAAAGCTATGGCCTTATCACTCTAAGCCATGGGGCTGGGGTCAAGTTGTGATTGTTAACAACATATTGTATAAACCAAACAAAAGAGGATAGGCACCCAAAAAAAAACTGTAATCCACACGTAGAAGGTACCTCTGAGCCAAAGAGAGTACGAGGTGCTAAATTAAGCCAGTTTATTCAATAAGCACAAGTGCGAAGGAAACCACAGACACTAAAAAATTTGTCATTAATACAATTCACAACACACGCGTTTTCATCTCTCCACAACAAGACTTCATCAGATGACCTGTGTGACATAAATTAAAGAATATATACCTCCATTAATTAATTATAGACCAATAGGAATAAAACATGAACTCTTAAAATATCCATTGACATTGGTTCAATATATAACTAATAACTTTTTAAAAAGCATATCTTAATAAACTTGTTTGAAAATATTGCACATTTTCCCAGATTAATAAAACAGTGTTAATAAAATATATTGTAATACATTACATCACATAAATGAATAAATAATTAATTTAAAACCTGTTTAAAACATGTTTTCTCCCTCACTTTAAAAAAAAAAAAAAATATATATATATATATATATATATATATATATATATATATATATATATATGTATCCTAACATAAAAGGTTATAATACAGTAGTACCATCTACTGGCTAAAAGTGAACATTATGCCTAAAAATACTTGGAGCTTGGCAGATCTTAGTTTTAGTAAGGGTAGGGATAGAAACAAAATTATTTAGCCCATGGGGTTTCCTGCTTCCAGGGTAACTTGCCACCACAATTCTCTGAATTCAATTTTCTCCTCCCATGGGCCTCCCCTTATTTCATTATTTACCTGTTCCAGCACAAAGAAAGAAAATTCTGCTTTCAAACAAAACTTTGTGTGCTTATATAGAGCATTAGTTTCTTTTATAGTTGTTATGTCATATTTATGCTCGTAGATCCTTCTCCTTAACATACGTTCGGTCTTACCAACATAGAAGGATCTACACTCTAGGCACACAGCTAAATACACTATACCTTTGGCTTCACAGTCATAATAACCTATACTATTGACTCATCTGGAGCATTTCTCCCCGGGCCTCCACTGAAAACAGGCTCTGTGGAACCTAGTCGGACTTACCCGGTCAACAAATGATAAATAAATAAATAAATAAATAAATAAATAAATAAAAATAAAAAATCTATTCCTACTCTCAATATAAATTTTATCAGTGTTCATAATGTTCCCACATTGGGAACAATGTCCATACTTATATGTCCCTAATCTCTTTCTATTATTCACAATATTGTTGCCATTATTTTCAAAAATATTCTTGAGACTTTGAGAGTTTTTATAAACCACCTTCAATAGGTCAGTAGGTAATTTATCCAAATCTGAATGTAAGGTAAACCTATCACATTCCCTGTTAAATATTTTTTAGTAATTTCATTAAGGGCATTATATTCTAATATTATAGCTTCCATAAAATTTGATTTTTCTTTCAGTGATTCTTCACCATAGAAGTATTTTTTTAGATCCTTGTATCAGTTTTAATTTAGTCTGTCTACCTACTGTTACCTCAAACTTAATTTTATTTATAAATTCAAAAGGATAACCTCTTTCCAAAAACATTTTTTCTAGTAACTCACACTCTTTTTGGTAGTCAGTATCCAAACTTGTCATCCGACTACCTCGAACAAATTGGCCCTTCACTATATTCTTTTTGCAATGTGGGGGGTGAGCACTCTTATAATGAAGGAAATAATTACAAAAAGTGGGTTTCCTGAATATCTTGGTTTCACACTTGTTATTAACCTTATATACCTCAACATCCAGGTACTGCAGACATTCACTAGAAAGGGTGTAAGTAAAGTCCAGGAAGTTAGTAGTATTTTTCATATAAATCATAAATTCCTCAAACTTCTCCTTACATCCTGTCCAAAACAACACTATGTTGTCCAAGAACCTCCTATATAGGCTCCAATATATTGCAAACCCAGAGTTTAATATATATTTTTCTTCCCATTTTGCTAACACAAGGTTAGCAAAGGTGGGGACACATGCTGCCCCCATTGCTACATCCTGGGTTTGTTGGTAAAACTCACCCTTAAAAAATATATAACTACTTTAAAACCATGTCCATTAAACCCACACATACTAATTTGCCATTATGACTTAATTCATGATCCACAAAAATAATTTCCTCACACATTTCCATCCCTTTAGAATGGGAGATACTAGGAAATAAATCAACAATATCTATAGCAATAAATAAAAGGTCTTCCTGATATAGTTAATTTGTTATTTCCCTCAAGAGGTCCCAAGAAACTTATAGAATAGCTTTCCTTTTGACCCATAAATATTTAAGTTTGTTGTCCACATATTTAGCAAGGGGTAGTGTCTTGGACCCATCAGCTGAGACTATCGGCCTCATAGGTGGGTCATTCTCATTCTTATGGGTCTTCGGAATTCCTATTGGTCTATAATTAATTAATGGAGGTATATATTCTTTAATTTATGTTACACTGGTCATCTGATGAAGTCTTGCAGTGGAGAGACGAAAACGCGTGTGTTGTGAATTGTGTTAATGGCAAATGTTTTAGTGTTTGTGGTTTCCTACATACTTGTGCTTATTGAATAAACTGGCTTAATTTAGCACCTCATACTATCTTTGGCTCAGAGGTACCTTCTACATGTGTGTTAACTACAGATTGTCTTATAAAAGTACCGATTTGGAAAGTTATTTAGCTTTACTGCCTATCTGTACTCACTCTAAACCTGGGGTGATAGGCAATCACAAAGAAAATATCTTCAGATGTTCAAACACTATGCGGATCTTTACAAATCATACCTGTCTAGTTGTTTTACTTGTATTATGCGTGTGTCTAATAAACCACCAATTTTTCACCTAGGCAAAAGTCTTGTTTAAACATTTAGTAAATACTGTTCAATATAATGTTATATAAACAGATCCACCTGACTCTTATGAGCTTATACTTTATGCTATGATATAGAAGGCAGTTTTTTTGCCTATAACTAAATATTTTATCAGTGTTTTTATATATAAATAAATGTTTTGTAATAGTGTAATTAAAATGACTATTTTGTTAACAAGTCTGAGCTTCTAAAGATAAATCAGTAGTTTGGAACCCTGCTGACATATGCCACACTATACAGAACTAGAATAACATCCATCCACTTAAATACACACAGGCACACATATGAAATAATCAGGTTTTGTTTAGTGTTTGACTATTTTACCACTTATTTGCAATCAAATAAATACATTTGTTGACTATTGATGTACTGCGTATAGCCTAATACTGCATAACGTTAAACACAAGACAGTTATTATTTTAAGTAAGCCTCCCCATGTGAGACACATTGTCATAGATAAAAGGCAGTTATGACAGTTATGTTGGGAAAGGGCACATTGTCATAGATAACAGGCAGTTATGACAGTTACACTGGGAATGGGCACATTGTCAAAGGTAAAAGGCAGTTATGAAAGTTACATTGGGAAAGGGCACATTGTCATAGATAAAAGGCAGTTATGACAGTTACATTGGGAATGGGAAAACTGTCATAGATAAAAGGCCGTTATGTTG
Organism: Protopterus annectens; assembly: GCF_019279795.1. Taxonomy (NCBI): domain Eukaryota; kingdom Metazoa; phylum Chordata; order Ceratodontiformes; family Protopteridae; genus Protopterus; species Protopterus annectens. The sequence goes on along the minus strand of NC_056731.1, from coordinate 1,571,965,308 downwards.
GGAAAAGGGACATTGTCATAGATAAAAGGCAGTTATGACAGATACATTGGGAATAGGCACATTGTCATAGATAAAAGGCAGTCATGAGAGTTACTTTGGGAATGGGCACATTGCCATAGATATAAGGCAGTTATGACAGTTATGTTGGGAAAGGGCACATTGACATAGATAAAAGGCAGTTATGACAGTTACTTTGGGAATGGGCACACTGTCATTGATAAAAGGCAGTTATGACACTTACTTTGGGAATAGGCACATTGTCATAGATAAAAGGCAGTTATGACAGTTACTTTGGGAATGGGCACATTAACATAGATAAAAGGCTTGTCTTAAATAAAAAAAAAACAGTTATGACAGTTATGTTGGGAATGTGAAGGTAGCAGGACAAGACTCAGCTATAAAAATCAGAAGTTTCTGGCTGTTTCCCTGGGTGCAATATTGTGGCAGCTCACTAATAATGCAAAATCATGAGGATAGCTTTGACTGTGAAATAATCTTTTAGCAAACAAGTATAGATTCTAGAAGAAGAGTAACCCTATATTTCTGACACATTTAGCTATATCCAATCTCTCCTTTGCACAACTTGCTAAATTTGTAAGCATTAAAGCATCTCAGAAGTCAAATTATAGCTAAAAAAGATTACAGTTCTATTTACTCCACAAATTCATCTATGTATGTATGACAAAAAGCATTATTATGACATAATTAGAATACTTCCTACCAGCCTTTTCCTTACACATGCCCTTGAATACCAAACAAATCCAAACCATCAACAACTAAATATGTAATTTTATCTGACAACAAGCACTGGGCTGCAACAAGGCTCCTCCCTGCAAATGCTGCCTGGCTACATTCGAGCAACTTAACCTTTCTGCAGGTTCTTACTACCCAAAAAGATATCTTTCAATATCTCATGCTACTGTCTGAGGCTCACAGCTAACAACACCATTCTCCATTACACAACAAAATAACATGTGAATCAATACCAGGGGTCATTCTCCTTCTCCACCCTTGCATATTCACCACAGAGCCAACTAACTACAGAAAGAAGAAAAACAGGTAGTCACAAATCTTTGATAATTCACCACTTACCCTCCTTTCCAAAAAAGCAAATACTTTTAGCAGTTACTCATCTCCACCCTGTTCCTATCCAAGCTAGAGGAACTGATACCCCAAGAGTCTGATCTCTCCTTTTCTATAAAAGGTTATAATAAAAGCTTTATGAATAGGTATCCAACCAGATAAGAACACTTGGTAACAAATTGCAAAACAAAACAAAAAAAAAAAAGCAACAAACAAGGCATTACAATGGAAATACTAATTAATACTTCTATTTAATTAATGCCAGAAGCATTTAACTAGTTTCATTCTCCTGTTTTTCAAGATCTTAAATAAAATAGATCACTTTACTTCATTTATGTTGTGACAAATATACCATTACAATCAACTGTAAGACTTGAATGGATGTTTTGCCACAAACTATAATTTACATTTAATTTATATTAATGCATCTGTACACATCTATATGTTTTATTATCTCTCTCTCTCTGTCTATATATATATATATATATATATATATATATGTGTGTGTGTGTGTGTGTGTATATATATATATATATATATATATATATATATGGTTTACTATTGAAATCTCAAAATTCAAAATAAATTTGTTCCCAAATGTCAACAATTAATGTTGAATCTGCAGATTATGACTGTTCGGTTAGTTGTAAATATGCAGTAATTGCCAAAAATGTTGAATTTGACATTTTACGACAATTAACGATGATGCCACCCTTGCTATAAACCCAACCTCCTACAACTAACATCTCATTTATGCAGGGGGCCAAGCCCCCCGGCACCCCCCCACCCCTAACTATTTATTCCAACTCCGAGATAGCACTACAGTGAGGAAAGGGCTGTACTTCCCTTACTGTGCTGTACCGTGATCTCTTTACATCCCTTCAAATGTTTATATTTGCGAATGCACAGTGTTTGCTTGTCTTTCGGCTTATTCCCAGTAAGGGGTCACCACAGCGGAACTCCGGTCCGCTAATGACTGGCAGTAAATTTTTTTACAAAACACCGCGGTGCCAGCTCGACGCCCAACCTTCAATGAAGGCACGCCCATTTACGCATGCATGTCTTTCGAATGCTACCCAACCGCAGGGAGGACAAGCAGACTCCACACAGAAGGCACTCCCAAGCCAAGTTGAGAATCGAATGGGAGAACCTCTTGCTGTAAGGTAACAATGCTACCATCGTACCTCCGCGACATAGAAGTACATTTGCAAATATAACGTTCAAACATTTAGCATGTACACATATGAACTATTCAAACATCTGTAGTTCGAATAATTCATAGGTGTATATTTCGACATTGACATTTCAATAGTAAACATGTATATATATATATATATATATATATATATATATATATATATATATATATAGTTCCACTTGAAAACATCGAAAACCCATAACATCTAAATTCATAACATCTAAACCACATCTAAAACCAAAACATCTAAAACTCATAACATCGAATCTCAAAACAGTGAAAACTACAAAGCAACAATAAATGACATCCCACAGAGGTTTTACTATGTTAATGCAGGGGGGCTGCACCCCACACAACCCCCCATAAATTAAATATACCAACTCAGAGGTCGCACTACAGTGGGGGAGCCAGTTGGCAATCCATCTTGTGATGTAGGGGTTTATGTTCAGGCTGGTGAGCTTGTCTATAATACCAAAATGGGGAATGGTGTCGAAGACCTTTGCGAGGTCTAGGTAGGCTGTGTGTACCACCTTTTCCTCGTCTATAGCCTAACTGCTTGATGTGTATTAAGTGCATTTGTGGGCATCTTCCTTTTAATTTCAGATACGTGGCTACTGATACACTTCTTAAGTCTCTGATTTGTTTTGCCAATGTAAGAAACATTACATTGATCACAATTTACTAAATATACTACATTTTTAGATTCACAATTGCCATATAGATTTACTCTAAATTAATTTCCATGTAAGGGATGTTTGAATGTTTTACTTGTATTAATATATTTGCAAAACACACAACAAACACATCTATAGGTGCATTGTTTAACCATATTTATGTGTAAAAAAGATTGTGGTTGGTCTTTGTAACACAGGAGCTGTTTCAAATTGGCACTATGTTTATGGGCAGGATTCACAAAGCCTCCGTGTAAGAGTTACAAGGCTTACACGGAGGCTGCAGTTAAACGGTGTGACGTCAGCATGTCATGCATATGCATGAGGGCATGCTGACTCACACCTAAGGCTAACACGGTCCGTGTAAGACAGTAGGGGTCGTGTCCGTAGGGCGAGCCCTGCAAACGGACACGCCCCCAGAAGAGTAAAAGTCCCAAAAGTAAACCCCCACGACAAAGTCCGTGTAAATGTGAATAAACACAACACAACACATGCCCCCACAGACTATGAACATAAAATGTATAAATGAACATCTTAAGTTGTAAAGATGTTTGCCCATGAGTGCGCTCGTTTGCGCGGGCGTGCCCATCGCTTAGCCACAGTTAGCAGTCAGTGGAAAAGCATATAAGAACTAAATATGCAAAGTAAGCCAAGAAGCAATAGCGTAGTGGTAGAGACATCGGCTGAAGAGGAGGCAGTCATGGCTCGAGCCCCCACAACATCAATTTTTATTTTTAGTGAAATAAGCACGAAACAAATCCCTAACATATATGTACATATATAAAATTATATTTTATGTAAAATGTAATGAAATAGGCCATGTATTTTGAAGAAATGTGAGATAAAAAAATAAAAAAAAATTTTGAGATGTGCCCATAGCTGAGCTACAGTCTAACAAGTTGAGGATATCTGCCTGTAGGTGAGCAGTGTTTTAACAGGTGTAAAATGAGTGCCTGTAGGTGAGCAGTGTTTTAACAGGTGTAAAATGAGTGCCCATAGGTAAGCAGTGTTTTAACAGGTGTAAAATGAGTGCCCGTAGGTGAGCAGTGTTTTAACAGGTGTAAAATGAGTATCTGGGGTTGAGCATCATTTTAGCACACTGAAACTGTGTACCCATAGCTGAGCTGAGCGTAATATGCGTGCTGACAGCCAAACGATGCGTAAACCAGCATAACCCATTTGCGCGGAGCTGCGCACCGCGCCAACAAGCTAACCGATGGGCAACGTTGAGCAAGCTGTATCAAAACTGCCTTTACACAGACACACCTCCTAGCCTGTGTAGACAGTCATAAAATATAAAAAACAATGGCCAGGTTCGAACTCAGGATACCATGCACCATAGTCAAAGTACAGAACCACTAAGCCATGACAGTTGTAGTTAGAAATGCAGTAATAGCATATATATAGGAATGAATAGAAAGAGGAGCATAACAAAGCAGGTTTTGTGAAGCTGATACAATTCCAAAATGGCCAATCACAGATAAGTGCGGGAAAAACAGCATATATAAGCCCCATAGGCAGGAATACACAGCATAACCGATTGTAGAACTGACTTGCAGCCAGGATGTCAGGTGTAGGTGAGGGTAGTTGCTTCCGAGCACAGAGATGGAGTGTTGAGGAGTCCAAATATATGGTTTGGCTCCTTGTCCACAATCATGAGGCCCAACTCATGCAGGGCCAGGTCCTGTGGGGAGCATATAGGGATGAGGCGTGGGACCGGTTGGCTCATGATCTCACCAGTGCCACAGGGATACCAAGGGCTGGTGAGCAGGTCCGTCACCACCATGCGGATCTGAAGAGACGGAAGCAGGACCAACTGAACTGTTGGATCCAGGAGGCCCGGCAAATGCCCAACGCCCCACTACTGAGTAAGTTACATGTAATTATTTATGTAAGAAATTAACCTAGCTGATATTATGTAGATGTGTATTCCAATATTACTTTATTTATATTACAGCTGCAGGTGTCCGTTCTGCAAACCGTCGAGCCTATGGCGATAGGCTGCAGTGGATGCGCCAGAAGGCAGGTCAGTAATTCTCTCCCTGTAACTGTAAATAAATATATAAGTATGACAGTTAGCAAAAGAGTGCAATGTAGTCACTAATTAATAAAATGTGCAAGTAACAGTGTAAGAGGGTTTGCAAGTATTGCTTGATTACAAAAGTGTAATGCAGCCTGTAATCCAAGCATAAAAATGAAACAAGTCTGAACTAAAGATGTCCCACCTGTAATATAATAGTACATAACCTGCAGCAGGCTGAAAAGTACAGTTGCAGAAGCTGAGTAAAACACATGTGTGAAATATATCCCTGTTGAAATACAGAAGCATGACATAAGTGAGACTGTTGGAAAAGATTGCTATAACTGCAGGTAAAACATGTCAATAAAGCCTAGAATTAAGTACCATCCTGAATTGTAAAAACAAAACAAGTGAGAGAGTGTGAGAAAGAGGTATGAATCCACCAATAAAGTAGTAATAACTCCTGAATAAAGTATACTGCAGTCAGTACAGAATGAAATTAATGTGACAGGCAGAACCAAACAGTAACGTGTTGAAAACAGTACTGCAGCTGGAATGTGTGTCCCAAAATCTGGATATGTTTCTCTCAGTCTGCAATATACAAATAGTATGGTTGTCTGAAATACCAAACATCCACAGTTGTCTATAGCTATATAAAGCAAATTTAGCAGGATGATGTAGCTGAACAGAGCCAGATATGAATGTGTATGAATAAAAATGAAATGTATATTGATGTAGCAGTAACATTCCTATCACCAACCTGAAGTAGTTATCACATAGGAAACTGTAGGCAGAATTGTAGTGTGTATATATTTGCAGCTAGTAGAAATGTACAGCATATGTATTGGTATTTGAAGTTGTTAATTAAATTTTCTTCACCCTACCCTATAACCACATATAATCCATTTCACGTGAAATTGGTATGTGCAATCACAATTAACACCGCTGGACATTTGTCCTGTTGGTTCATACATATTTGCATGTACGTTGATGCATCTGCCCTGTTCATACATCCAAACCTGATGGCCTGTTGCCATCAATCAACCCTGCATGTTGTTGGATTGTGTATTGCTAATCAAATTATGCATGTGTTATGCTTGCTGTTCAATGGCTTGAATATATGGGTGTTTGGTTAATGGGAATACTAATGCATGCTGTTACAACTAACTGTGAATGGTATTGTACGTTACTAACCCAAACTGTCATAACATAATGCAAAACATAGGATGACAGGGAAGGCGGGTTCCAGCGGACCCACCTCTCCCTCCTCAGCTGGCGAGTGCACCTGGCAGTAGTGCCCAGGCCGGACCCTCCTCCAGTGGCCCTGTGCCACCTGTGGGTGGAAGCACTGCAGGGGATGGGGCTCATCCCCCCTCTGCAAGCATGGCCAGAGGAGAACATCCACTCACCCTCCATAGTGTCCGGACTGTGGTGCGTAGGGAGATCCGACACGCTGTGCTTGGGCCCCTACGCCAGCTTGAGGCATGGGTGGCACAACTCACGGGTGTGCCTGCTGCCTGGCCTACACAGCTCCCAGCACAGCCCCATCCTGGGCAGTGAAGGCACAGTGGCAACTGCCCATGGGTGGGGATCTCAGGTCCACTGTTGCCGTCTGTGGGCTCATGGGCTCGAGATATCCAAACATCCATCCCCATCAATTGTGTAACCCCCCCCCACATGTGTCATACACCACCCCTGTATGCATCTTGTTTGTCTTGTCTGTTAACCTACCCAACCTACCTCCCCAGCTATACTGACTTCCTGTACCTGACATACCACTCTCACCTGAAAAAAAAAAAGGGCACTCTGTACCCACAAAAAATTACGCCCCATACATAGCTGCCCATTTTGCACACATGTCTGCTGGACATGTAAACTGTCAATTACAATTGGCTGTACAACAAGTATTATTGTTGTCCTTACACCTCTATCAGGGGTGGAAGGTTTCAAATGTCACACCAAATTACAAACATATGCACAGCTGCTGCTGATGAAGAAATGGGCAGCTATGGGCCTTACCTACATCACTCCTGCAAAACCCGAGCTTGTTTCTTTGCTGTCCTACCCTCTTTGTGACCCCTTTTTCACCACTTTCCTGTCTCCCCATTTTCATTTCTTTCAAAGAAATTAGCGCAGGTGTGCACTTGTGTGCGCGGAGCTAAACGCCATTGCTCATGCGTGAACTCTGCGCAAACCAGCACTAACCCACTTACAACTGCTTAAAAGTGCCTTAGTCACTCTGAATGACAAGGCCTGTAGTCTGCTCAAAAGCAAAATAAAATCCCACTGTCAGTCCAGAACCCAGGACCTTGGAAACAGTATTCTGTATGACTTACCACTAAGCCATGACTGCTATATAAGAACATTGTGCTACAATAAATATATCATGCAATAGTAGGAAAGAATGTAAAGGGAACATAGGATGTGTAGTACACAAAGCATGTCATGTATATTTACTGTCAAATGTAGTGGATTTCTATAATAGTAGTGTGTGAACAGAAACAGCCATGCTAGTTGGTAGCTAGTAGGTAATAATGTCACTGTAGCACCTTGCAAGCCACACACATACTCACAGCAGGATAATCACTGCACATACCCCACAACCTCTTACAGCAAGACATCTGGACTAAGTAATAAAAAATGTGGAGCAAAGGCCCAAAAACAGGGACACATTTCAAATATTGCTCCGACAAACTTAGACAGTTGAGAGAGTAACAGGTTTTGCATTATTTTGGATTTTTGGAAGGGTACGAAGTCTGAAACTGAAATGTTTGTCACTATAGTCTGACTTGAGCCCTGAGTGATTTGCCAGAAAAAAGCTGTTTTATTGGATATGGACCAAAATATGAGTCAAAAATGTGGACATCCTGCAAATATCTGTACACTTGAGAGGTATGACACTGCCATATTTGAATATTTAAGAGCCTAGACATAGCAACAGTGACTGAGTTACAGGGACGCCCCACAGACTCCCTGTGAAATGTGCAAACAGTAGGCAGAAAGGTGTTACAACACATGCAATGGTAACTATGAAGTACTGAAAGTATGCACCACTTGCACGGCAGAAATAGTGTAGTAATACATATGCTCATGCTAACCCACAGTCACAACTGCAGAATACCAGACAATTTAATGGGTGTACCCCACTGATATGTATCATTCCATGAGGCAGATAAAAGATGCACCTGAGAGTCTCTGGGGCCTGTTCAGCAGCATACTCAAATACCATAATAGATGTCAAGGTCCACACCATGGCCAGACCACACTGCATGCAATAACACCCTATCAGATATAGCAAGCATTCCAAGGTGTGAATGTCCATGGAAGACAGGAAAGCCACAGCAACACACTACAGTCAAGACACCTAGCAGGCATACAAGTAGTGAATGTAAAGGGCAAATATTGAAGCCATAGCAACAAAGTGAAAGAGCCACTGCTATATACCAGTTACACCACATGTCCCACAGGAAAGCACACACACCCACATTAACAGTAGTAGTAGTCTTATGTGTCAGTGTACATACACACTTAGTACAGGAAACTGGAGAAATGAATGGAGAAATGTTAATCTACAACACAGCCGGAAATATGAGAGAGATACTAACCTTTACACTCACAGAACAGTGTCCACAGCATACCAGCATGGTCCCTGCCCTTAAAATCTGAAAGGGCTATGCCTATCTCACATACCTTTTTATAGCACTGTCCTGAAATCACAGTGAGAACTGCAATCAGTACACAACTGACTGCATGCAATTAGCAAATGCTGGCTAACAATTGGTGCAGAGGCCATCACATGGACATATGCAGATACCTACAAAAGCATGCTGTACTCCCAGTCCACACATGCAATACTTTCATTGCACCCTCTGGAGGTAGGGAGAGAGAGAGAGAGAGAAAAAAAAAAACAATACACAAACAAAAACACTTATTAACAAAACCTACGAGAAAGCTGTCATCTGTCAACTGGAGCAGCAGCAGGACACCGATCCAAAAGGCAACGCAAGCAGCTATGACATACACAGGTAATGTAAAGTAATACTTTAAAAGTCTACATACTGTGAACCCTCCATATGTGTCATTGGTCTATATCTATATGTATATTAAGATGTGCATAGGGCAGGGGACATACAGCAGCTATCAGTGAAGGCTGTACATACATATGTATGTGAGGGCATCTATGTGCACATATCAATGTAGGTTGAATGTAGTTTGTAGTGCAATGTACAATGTAGGTTTCACAGTTATGTATGTTTAGCAGTATGTTAGTGTGTGTATACAGTTTTGTAAACAAACATGTTGATATACCTATCTATCATATGGATATGTATGTATGTCAATATATGTATGTATGTATATAAATATATATATATATATATATATATATATATATATATATATATATATATATATATGGGAACACTTCACATATCGACTATTGAAATCTCGAATTTCATATGGTCGAGACCATATGATCGAGATTTCAATAAATCGAATGTGTGTAGTGTTTAGAAATAACACTCTACTTACCTTAATACATTACGTGCACACAGAGGCAAGTATTGTTGCATGCCTTGTGTGTACATAATGCTGTATTTGTTTTGTGGTGGTGGTAGGAAGTAAAGAAAACTCCCGTTTTGCGCTTCCACATACAGCGCAAGATGGGAGATTTCCCATCTCCCCACTGTAGCGCGATCTTGGAGTTGGTATATTTAAGTAGGGGTGGGGGCACAGAGGCGGCCCCAAAAAAGCTTGTGTTTTTTTGTTTTAATGGTTTCCCTTCAGAAGTTCGAGTTTCCGAAACTCGAGCTTTTGGTTTTGGTTATTTGTAGTTCGAGATTTTGGAAATTCAATCTTCTGAAGTGAATCTATATATATATATATATATATATATATATATATATATATATATATAAAATATGCATATATGTATACATAGATAGAGAGGGATGTAGGAATACATAGACAGATATAGATAGATAGAATATGTACAAACATATATATGTAATACACACATACAGATATAGATATATGTAGATACATATACATAGACAGACAGATCTGACTATCTACAGATATGACTGTATATGACTATCTCACACTCCCCCTGTCCCACCCCCTCTGTCACTCTCACCCCCTCTCTGTCACACCCCCCCCTCTCTCCATATCTATAGCAATATATGTACATCGATATATATATATATACATATATATATATATTTGTGTATATGTATACAGACACACATATATATATATATATATATATATATATATAGAGAGAGAGAGAGAGAGAGAGGGAGAGAGATATTCTGAGTGAGGCACATGTGTACATATGTATTGCAACAGGTGCCTGGTGACAAAGGTATGGAGTGAACTTCAGTGTCGAAACTGGAGTACCATACCCCATTTCAAATCAACTACACCAGTAACCACCAGATATGTGATTGGCTGCCCACCACTGCATGTGTCAGGGGTGAACAGGGTCATAAATGTGTACAATAGGCCCCCCAATGATAGTCACAGTGGCACACTATTCCTGGAATACCTGTACATGGTATGTGTCAGCAGACATGGTGTGTCAGCTATGGACATGTAGGTCAGTGTACCACACCACACAATGTCTGCCACGGTATGTACCTCACATGACAGCTACAGATATGGAGAAGGACATGGTGACATGTACGACACTGTGACAATGCAGTCAAACACATTCCCAATGCACAGTGACTGACAACACCACAGAGTACACACATACTACCCACATAGAGGTTACCACTCCTGGATTTACATACTTAAGTCACACCCATGACAGATGTCCAACAACCATAGTAAAACCTCACACCATCAACAACCTAAATGACCGCTGTGTGTCGTCCTTGACACCACAGTAGAGAGCACATGGCAGAGGTACAGGTTCCTACCCACAGATAAGACATACCCTGCAATAAACCACACAGCGTTAAGAAGCAAGACTCCCCATAAGTACATGTCACACATACCGCTGCTGAATGTTAGTCAGATAGGTAATATGCCATATGAGTCACCCTGTGTAACTGTTTGACAGGAGCAGGTACCATCACATCACATGTGTCACAAGGGTCAGGGTAGCAGAACAGTATGCTGCTGTAGTCCCAGGGGCAATAGCATATTGTATTGTATTGTATTGTATTGTATTGTGTTGTATTGTATTGGTATGTAGAGGTGCCTCCTTTGTGGATTGGAACCACTGCTGCTGTACGCCAGTGTACAGGTACATATCCTGTAGTCAGGCTAGTGTTACATAGCACTTCTATATGTGGGTTTAGCTCCTCTTGGAGTTCATGTAGCATGCAACCGGGGATACCATCAGGTCCCATTGATGCTATGTTTTTTGCTTTTCTGAGGGCGGCTCTCACCTGGACATCTGTGATGACAGGGAGGTTACATTCAGCTGGGATAAGTATGTCTTCATTTGGGGGAGAGGGAGGGGGAAAATTGCACTGAACCTGTCTGCCACAATGTTGCCAATATCTGTGGGTTCAGTGAATTATTTGTTGTTTTGTATTAACTATGAGCATATTGGAGGGTTTCTGACCAGGTTTCTAACATAACTGAAGAAGGCCTTGTGGTTATCTGTAGTGTCCCCGGTGATTTCCCTCTCAAAGTTGCCCATGGATGTTTGTATGAGAAAACATAGCTCTTTACTAGTGCTGATCAGACATGCCTTCCCTTTATGGAATTATGCTCTGTCTTGCAGTAGCTTCCATCTTTTGTTATACAATCTGTTTATGGCTGGAGTCCACCAGACAGGATGCTTTCCCTTTGTGGAGAGTGTCTTGGTCTTATATGGGATTGCATGATCTATGCATTCTCGGAGATGTCCGTAGAAATCATTTGTGAAGGAGTCAGCATTGTGGGTTGTGGCTTCCACTGACCCAGTGGGCTTAAAGGATAACATCTCAGTCTTAAGAAGTGTAAAGTTTGCGTTTGAAATGTTATTCACTGTAGTCATTTGTGCTGGTGGTGATGGTGGGATATGTATATCCAGGGCGATTAGTTTGTGGTCAGATCACAGTAGTTGATGATGTTCCCCATACAGTACCTCGATACAAACACCCAGAGTGAGGAGGTGCTTTAGACCTGAATCAGTGTGCTGACTGCTGGGGTTTGGTAGTATGTCATATGGAGTGTGCCAGTTACTGTTGCACAGTTGTTGCTGAGCACTGATACCTGGCCACTTACATGTGTATCCGCCAATAGACAGACAGATGCTATATATGGGAGATATGTTGTATCACAACAGTCGAGTAGCATGTGTAGTATGTGTGCCAAATTCTGCTGACATATTTTGCTGATATCATTTTATTTTCTTTTGCAGGACCATGGCTCACCAGCGCAATCCGGCATACTCTGCAGCCGAGGATGAGGAAATACACCAGAGCCTGGTGCGGGATTTTGCAATACTCTTTTCCCGCACCAGCCAAAATCAGCAGGAGAGGTCTGCACTGTGGCAAGACCTGGTCCGTCGGGTAAATGACATAGGCACGCATAATAGGACAAATGAGCAGGTACGACATCACTGCAGTGATTTAATCAGAAATGTCCGTCAGCGTGCGTCGGATATTCACAGGCAACAGGTTGCCACAGGTGGTGGGGTGGCTACACATCCTTCACTCACCAGACTGGAGGGACTACTCCTAAGTGTTGTGGCTCCAGCCCACCAACAACAACAACAACAGCAGACCTGCATTATGATGGAGGCTGGAGCCACACAGCACCATGACTATGAGCGTGCAGGTAATATGCCATATGTATAGTTGACTGCTGTGTACACTGGTAGTTAATGCATGTGTGAGGTGTGTCCTTGGTTTGTAGCTGTCATCATAGTATTTAATGTGCAAGTGTGATATTCTCAATATCAGCAGCTGACCTGTGAAATGCAACTGTTGTACTACTGATCTGTATCATACTCAGTAACAATGGCACAGTTGTGCTCACTGACATTAATTTCCTCACTTCTGCAGGTCCCTCCGGTGTAACAGCAATGCAGCCTATCCATGCTGGTGAGTGTGTATTAACAATACCTGTAATAGTCTTGATAGTAATAGTAATATTAGGCTCAATCAGTAGTGCTCTGTGTATGCATGCAGGTGTGTCTGTGTCTGTGTGTTGATATCTCGCATACTGAGTAGTGTGCAAGTGTGCAAGTGTGCAAGTGTGTAAGTGGACAACTGTGTGGATGTGTGCACCTGTGTGCGTGTGTGCTTGTGCGCTTGTGTGCATGTGTGCATGTGTGCATGTGTGCACCTGTGCACCTGTGCACCTGTGCATGTGTGCATGTGTGCACATGTGCATGTCTGCATGTGTGCATGTGTGCATCACTGGTAACATTGTGTAGACATTGTAAACTGTGTTTCCTGTTTCCCTCCCACAGGTTTTGGTGCTGCTCTGGTGTCATGCAGCAGGGAACCTGAATTAGGTGCCACGGGTAGTAATAATGATGATATCTGTGTAATGGCACAGGAAGGTGTGCCAGGGTCCGTCACTGGTCAGCCAATTGACAGTACACAGCTGTCAACCCCATCAATGTGCACAGTCATCCTGCCAATACATCCTTTGTCACCAATGTCCCTAGGTAATGGACAGGATACAGTGGGCATTGACCAGGGTAATGTGGTATCTGTGGCACATGCTTCCCCACACAGCAGCCATGGGCATGGCCCTGAGATGGTACCACACAGACAGATGTCCAAGGGTTCTCGTGGGAGCATCCGTGGGCGTACTGCCCCTGTCAGACATGCCCACAGAGGTCTTACAACCTCAGCTATGTTTCAGGCTGTCATGCAGGCACAGTCACTTATGGAACGGTACACCAGACAGGATCTGAGGGAGCTGACAGCATGTCGCACAGCCATGAGTGACAGTATGCGTGACATTGCGGCTGCCATCCGTAATTTCACCGATGTCATAGACAGACGTTGTGGGGACATATTCGATCAGTTCCACAACTACATGTCCATGAGCCATGGCAATGGTGGACGGTTGAGGCATCGACGTGGGCGTATGCCAACAACAGCAGCAGCTGGCAGTCGACGACAACAGGGCCGCGGCCGCCCCCATAGTGCCAGCAGCAGCCACAGCAATGCTGGGTCTGTGCTGTCATCAGACCGCACCAGGAGACCACGTGCACGTGGCTCTGGACAGGCCCAACAGGGATCTGTGTCCAGTCAATGAACACCTGCTTCTGATGACAGTACCCAGTCTGGATTAGTACCGGATATGGTCCGTAGCACCCCTGCAAGGCACAGGTACCGTGTCTGTGGCCAGAGACACTGATCTGTATGACCTGGCAGGCACAGTCTGTGGCTGTCCACAAACACTGGTATATGGCAGCCATGAGGTGGAACAGTGTGCATCCATACACACATGCGAATTGACAACACCTAGGACTACCGCATACATGCACACACTGCATCAACATTGCCCCACCTTGTACTGCTGTCTCTCACCAACACACATACACATACATGTCAATTGGTGGTATCAGTGGCAGACTCAGGCATACCAAGTTCACACCCTGTGCATATGATGAAACTGTGCCACCTCCTGCAATCTGTAACATCGGTGCAAGTACAGGTTAACATGTTGCTGATGCACAGGGTGACTACATAGACGTGGAGTAATAGTATCATGTTTTTAACAGTACAGTGTGCTGATATAATTGTGGGTATATCCCAGCATGCCTGATGCAGTAAGGGTATGATTGTCATGTACTGTTGTCTACACCCATGGTAAGTACCATAGTGTATCATCTGCACGTGTTGGCATACTGGTGGTAAGGATGTCAACAGAAGGCTACATACATAGGTAGCACAGGGGATAAGGTAATGAAAGTATTGATGCGCAATGATGGACATGTAAACTGAAAGTGGCATGTTGCCCACACTGGACTCTGCAATGCAGATGTTTGAGGATATTGATATGTGTGCAGTACTACACGACTGGTACAGGACACACAGGAGCACCCTAGCACTGCAAGCTCACACCTCATACCATGCTAGACAGCCGCAACACACAAAACTATCTTTCACAGGAGGGAGAGTCCCCATAAATGTCAGGGATACTGTGGTGGCAGGACAGGTAGCATACATCCCACTAAGTATGGAATCACTGAATGAAGGCTCAGTGTCTGTTATTTGACATGTGTATTAGTGCAGGTATGAGCACCTGGGTTTCCGTCTGGTTATTTTACATCCTGACGGTACATGGTCTGTACACTTGTGTGCGCTGAGACTGGACCCTGGCCATCTGACCTGTGTATTTCCATGTACATGTGTATAGTGCCTGCATATTTGCACTGTTACCTACTGGAAGTGGTACAGCTTGTTTGTTGTACAATGGGCTACATGCAGCCCTGCTTACTGTAGCTTTGTTTGCATGCATGTTTGCTTGCAGCTACCCTGGAACACTGATTCCACCTGCAATGCAGATTTACGGAGCTTCTGTGGATTCCTAGTGATATCTGCATAGCTTACTATATGTATGTCCATGTCTCACTTGACAGAACGTCACTGTTTGTGCTGTTCACATGTACGTTGCCTGTGACACATTGCATATGACTTACCTGGCATTTGACCACGTGAGCAGTCATATATGCCAGCGCTAACTAATCACAGGCACTACGCCTTCACATACTCACCTTCTGTACCTTGTTCTCCATTGGCCCTATGTGCTGTTAATCACCATAGCAATCACAATACTATGGTAGCATGTGCAAAGGTCACTTGTCAGACACCTCTATGGTACAGTTGTGGAATATGTGAGTCATGTGGCAATGTCACAGCTGCCACATGTACACAGTCAACCCTCTCCCCTACCCATGAATGTACAACACAAGTGTGAGATGCAACCACATAGCCAAACTGGGGACTAAGCACTCATAACCCAGTACTGGCATAACCTGTCAGGTAGCATGAAATACTACAGTGATTACAATACCAGTCTGATGTAGACCTACACTGGCAGCAATCCAAACACATGAACACACTGGGGCATTCTTGAAGCCTCAGAATAGCATCCTGCCTGAGCAGCAGACACCTCTGCAGCTGGCACACAGGCATACGTTAAGCCAGAACACAGCACGTGCAACACATAGCACACAAATCCTGTGTGTCAAACAGTCACAGCCTGTACGGCTAGACAACACACCTGCTACAGTTGTGTTAGGTACCTTTATTGTCTGGTACAGTGAGGTCCCGCTCACCAGGCTGGACAAGGTGAAGGTCACAGTGATATGCCCATGGGGCACTATGGTCCACCACATAACACAAGCATACAGGTCAGTCAGAGGCATGGACACATATGACTCAGTCATTGTCCGTGCCACTATGGCTGACCTGTGATGTACCTCCATGGACTACATGATAGGAAACATAGAAGGGCTCTCTGAGCATGTGGCACAGGCTGGTATGACCCTGACCTTGGTTAGCATCATACCCTTACGAAGAATGCTGAAGTATTACTGAATGCTGACGAATTATTGTAGCTACAACACCCTAGCTGAAAGGTTCCTAGCATGTAGTCACTGCATTGCTATGGAACAACTTGTTGCCACTCCCACAACAGGTGAAAACATGCAGCATCTGTTCATCAACAACATGTAGACTATATGCCCCAGACCAGATGTGTACCCCTCGCTGCTAGGATGATACCATATACAACTCACACTGTATATACACATACCACATGCAGCACCTGCACAGAAAACCACAGTCATAATGTTATCCAGTGCAAATACCATGTATTCACATGTGGCAGGCATCAGACATGGGAACTATTGAAGGTCACAGGTATATATGTGTATTTGGCACACACATACATCATATGTGTGCATTGCCATTACTGTTTTAATCAATGTCATGCATTATTGTGAACAACAACCCACACACATGGGCATTCTGTGTGACAAAAACACACGTGGCATTTGTGGAATTCAAAGACATCACTAACTGTGCTATGACAGTAGTGAGAGATGCAGTAGCAGAGCATGCTATTTGCATTACTGGGAGATTTGCCCTCTTCTGCTGTACTTGTAGGGTGCTGACACCATCTCTGTTTAGATATTGGAATATGCAGCAGCTGGTGTGTTGTACTGGTTGCCAAAAGGATCAGTTTTCTCACACATGTAATTGCACACACCCTACTTCCACCCCCCCCCCACATACACATTTGCAAGATTCAAACCCCTACCTAACTATGTTATGACACTAGTAAGAGACACAGTAGCCGAGCACGCTATTTGCATTACTGGAAGGTTTTTCTTCTCCGGCTGTACTTAAAGGGTGCTGACATCATCAGTGTTTAGAAAGAGGAATGTGCATCCTGTAGTGTGTTCTCCTAGTTGCCAAAAGGGACATTTTTCTCACACAGAATTGCACACACACTAACCCCCCTCACCCAAACACGCACACTGAGCATTTGCAGGATTCAAACCCCTATTTAACTATGTTATGACACTCGAGACGAATGCATTAGCAGGGTGCACTTTTCACATTATTGGGAGGTTTCTCTTCTCCGGCTGTACTTATAGGGTGCTGACATCATCAGTGTTTAGAAAGAGGAATGTGCATCCTGTAGTGTGTTCTCCTAGTTGCCAAAAGGGACATTTTTCTCACACAGAATTGCACACACACCAACCCCGCTCACCCACACTGAGCATTTACAGGATTCAAACCCCTACCTAACTACATTACGACACTTAAGGAAGACGCATTAGCAGAGCACACTATCTGAATTACTGGGCATCTGCTGTGCACCTGCAGTATTTATAGGGTGCTGACATCATTATTTACACAGAGGTATGTACATCTATTACTACCTGTCAGGTGGGGGATAGCATATATATGCATTTGCAGCCACCTACTTCAGGGTCAGATATGCACATCAGCACTGGCAGGTTATGTTTTATACCATGCTTCGTGACCACAGGACCTGTAACACACAACACAACCAGTTTAGACCACCCCTCCCACATCCAGGACACACACTTTGCTTCCCTGGGAACAGTGCCAAGATATGAAGATGTTCACATACACCATTCCAGTTGTTAACGTCAGGTACAGGTATATTGTGTGTGGGAACTACTCAGGCCTCTACAACATTACCCTACAGCCACTACAATTTGTGAGTCCATGTGCTATGGCAGGACCACTCACTACAGCCACAAGGGGGAATACATATTGCACCTGACCATCTGCAACATGGGCACTCACTGCTCCACACCAGAGGTAGACCACCATTGCTGATATCTGACCATACCCACCTTTCCCTAGACATCCATATCCCATCCCCACCCCCAGGAAAGGTTGTCACTGCAAACAAAGTGTATTTATCAAAAGCAGACTTTGCACTTGTGAAGACTGGGGTGGAAGACTTCGAAGGACCCATGCTGGGGGAGTATACAGGCCACTCTGCATAATCCTTGACAATTGCATTCTATGAGCATGTGGAAGGTTTGCATTGATCATGCTATCCCAAATATACCCATGACTCCTCCACAACAGGTCACCTGTCAGGTGTACACCAGCCATATATGAGCTGTCCAACAGACGGAGTGAGATAATACATTGCAGAGCAGTAGCCCACAGAGGGAAGTCATCTCTGAACAGTACTGGCATGACACTTCAATCCCTCATAATCATCACGACAAAGTGATGACAGTGACATTGTCCAGACACTGCAGATAAGGCTCCCCTCAGTCTGTTATTGACGCCCACTTACTGTTAGAGGTCCTCACCAACCCTCTTCCAGCAAACAACAGCCACATGGATGTGGCATAGCAAATTCAACCCCTGGGATCTCCATTGTGTCCCTTCTTGATGGAGGCACAGCACACTAGCCTCAAACGGTGCCTTATGTGACCTACTTTACAGTGGCACAGTAGCCTACTGTACTGGGGAGGCAGACGCCAAGCACACTCTGGCTAAGCTTTCATTCCCTAGGGCAAACAGCCTTGTATTGACCTCTACACCCATATGTTTAATTGTCAGATGCATGATATTTGTTGCTGATAGAGTGTTTGCAGGTATTTATTGCCATAGCATTCCCTGTTTCTATGAACAACTTGTGTATCTGTGGAAGATGTTTGAATATGAGATGGATCCACTATATCACTTATGTCTCTGTATTCATTTAACTGTGTGCACTGGGCAGATTGCTGTAATGTGGTTGGTTCCTGGAATAACACGTACAAATACCAGATATGTGTGGCCAACTGCTAAACTGAGATATGGCCTAAGTGTGTGAGCATGCCCAGTTCAGGCTTTCCATGGCATGTTGTCTGACATATGTCTCATTTATCAAAGTGTGTGAGCATGCCCAGTGTGAGCTTTCCATATATTGAACTCTGCAGTCCACCACATTTGTGGATGAGTGTGAACTTCAACAATATCTCACGTTTATGGTTGTGTGTTGGGTGTCATGTTGTGTACTTACTGGCCAACTGCTTTGTGTCTGAACACAACAGGGATTATACTGTGCCTGCAGGGTTTGCATGGGATACTTTGCATACAGTTGTCAACATCCTTTCATACTGAACAAACACTGTAGTACCGTATAGTGTACTGGTTCAGTACTTTCACTGTGGTGGACAGTATCCTGGGCTTTAGTCCTATCACTGCTTTAAATTTTCATAGTGAGTACAACAGACTGGTTAGGAGCCAGTTGTGCACATATGACCATGTTGCATTATGCTCAAATATGGACTACTTAAACCAGGCTTGTCCAACATTGGTAGTGTATTCCACAACATAGGTGGACATTGGCAAACACTAGCGATGTGCCCTAGGCCATTTCTAATGCTAGTCAGAGAGTGTGTTTGTCCTTCGACACACATTGTAACTGGAGTTTGCCATGACATATGTCATGGTTAGTAAACTGTGCCTCCGTCTACCCGTGACATAACAGTGATACCCAGGGTAAACCTACCATCTCCCATCCACTCATCAAGATTCCTCTTGAGGAAAGTCAATGAGTGACTCTCTGGCTAACCTGTACTGGGAGTTTACTCAAGAGTGGGGGTGGCTTCTGTGTTATGGATCAATCAGTACCGCATGTCTTATGTATGTCAGTACTGGGGTTCAGGTCTCTCATGTGCATAGCTCACTGCCATTCAGATTGTACAAGGTGCAGCATGTTCATTGATTCCAACTTGGACATGGCTTTATACATCAGGCACAGCTTGCCTCTGGGTGGGCAGTATGGCACTGTGTGGAGCTGCAGTTTGTTTAATCAGGCAACACATGGCATCTGTTCAAGCTCTTTGATACTCCTGGTGAGATACTTTTGGGGTCTTTCCAGTTGATGGAGGTGTCTGCTGAGGTACATCCCACAAGGGCCATTGTACTCAATTGTGAGGCTGATGAAGGATGACTGCAGAGCCACAATGACCTCCCCTGATCTAGATCTGACTACCTTCATGATTAGGTGGGTATATGGTATGTTTCTGTAACCACTACAGCCACATGCTTGTCCAATGTAAGATATCTATCAACTTGTGTCCCCAGGTCTCTTATTACATCTTAAGTACTTAATGGGTTAACACCTATGTGGTAATTGGTGGGCACTTACTGTATATCCACAGGGGTTGACTATACACATTTCTGCAATTAGCTTGCTGACATGGCTATGGCATCAGTTGTCTGTTTCTATGTGGCCCTTTTGTGGGATGCTTGTATCAGCTGGAGGGTCAGATATGGTGGCCAGTTTGTAGTCCTCTGCAAACTTGTTCAGACACAGTCCTTCCATGTTGGCCTGTACCAATGGGACATATATACCAAACAAGGGAGGTCCCAGGACCGAGCCTTGTGGGATGCCAGTTGTATCTGGTTTGTAGTCTGACATGGCTGCAGCATTTCTGACCATGTCAGTTCTGTCCTTGGTCTGGTTTGCAACACCTCTACTGACATAGGGGTTTATATTTAAGCTGGTGAACTTATCTATAATGAACACTTGGGGTATTGTATGGAAGCCTTTTGTAAGGTCCAGCTAGGCTGTGTGGACCACATTCAACTCATCATTGGCCTTAATGACGGTTTCAAATGAGTCAAACATGTTTAAGGGGCAGGATCTGCACTTAAGAAAGCCACACGGGGTAGGGTCCAGTGTCAGTAGGCCCCCAATATCTTTATGTCTGAGGTACATGCTGATCCTTTCCATAGCTTTGCAGACCAAGCTTGTCAGGATTCTGGGGTAGTAGTTTGCAGTATCCATTCAGGCAACACCTTTGTAGAGAAGGACCACTGTTGTTGTACACTGCTCTTTGGGTACATATCCTGTGGTAAGGCTGACATTGAGCAGTAGTGTTATTTGGCATTCCATTCTTCTTGGAGTCCATGTGGCACTCAGCCCAGGACACCATCTCGTACCATTGATGCTGTGTGTTTTTCTTTGTAGATGCTGGCTGTTACCTCAGCATCTGCAATGTCAGGGGGCCAGCACTCTGCTGGGATAGATATTTGGCATTTTGGGGGGGGGGGGGGGTTGCACTGCACCTGTCAGGTTGGATGTTGGCAATATGTGTGTGTGTTTGGTATATTGTTTGTAATATTTGAGTGATTCAGAACATATCTGTGAATTCCCAACAAGGTTTCTACCATCAGTTAAGAAAGCCTTGTGATTATTCTTAGTGTCCTGTACAATTTATATTTTCATAGGTTCATAGGTTCATACTAGGCTATCTGACCTAGGGCATTTATAAGCCTAGCCAGAGTGTGTGTAGCTTTCGCCACCCCTTGCTATGTGAATATTATGGCCATTTAGGATTTACTTTACTGTGCCTCTGTCTGGACGTGACACAGTGAAGACCCCCAGGGTACATCTACGATCACCAATCCACTTGGCAAGATTCCTGTTGAAGAGAGTCGGTGAGGGGCTCTGCCTAACATGGAGTGGGATTCCGTTCCAGGGTGTAGGGAACCTCTGAGTTATGTATCTGTCCCTCCAGCACATCCTATTTCATTATGTGTTGAGGTTGACATCTGTCGCTCTCACAGCTCCAATGGATTTGTGTTTTCTGGGGTGGACAATGTCCAGTAATCCTGTGTTGGACATGGCCTTGTACAACAGGCATACAACGCCTCTGTGTAGGCAGTATGTGACTGCATACAGCTGGGGTGTCTACAGCCAGGCAGCATATGACATATATTTTAGACCCTTTATCCTCTTGGTGAGGTACCTTTGAGGTCTTTCTAACTGCTGCAGGTGTCGGGTAAGGTACATCTCAAATGAGGCATTGTACTAAATTATGGGCCTGATAAGAGAACAGTATAGGGGCACAATGACCTCTGTTGACGTAGATGTAACTCCTTTCATGATAAGGTGGCCAATATAGTCAGTCTTCCTAGCCACATTGGCAATGTGAGTGTCACATGGCAGGTTACTGTCCACTTGTGTCCCTAGGTCCCTGATTACTCCTTCCATACATAATGGATTACCACCTATGTGGTAATTTGTGAGTACCTTGTTTGGTATTTGGTGAGACATTCATACTGTCCAGTGTCTTCAGGAAGGCTGAGTGGGGTTCCTGTGTGTGAGAGTGTGGTCTGTAGCATGCTACAGACTGTACAGCAGTTTTGCCTATGGTTAGTTGCACATGGGTGGTCTCCGATGCTTTGTGCATTGTCAGTTACTGGACGTGTGGGTATCTTTGCTGAATATGGATACTCCCCCTCCTTTTATGGTTTGGTCCAGGTTTTGGGGCCATAACGCATGATATGAGGTATAACCTGGTAGTGCTGGTGTGCTCTCAGGAGCCTTGCTGCAGGTTTCTGTCACTGCATGGACATCGATGTTCTCCATACTGGGGAGGGCCTCGGGAGCATGCATGTTGAGGTTTAGACGTCTTGCATTGGGTAGCATTACCCTTATGTTTCTTTCCATTTATGTTTTCTAGGGAGGTGGGTTAGTCTTTTCAGCCTTGCCTACAAAAGGCTCTATGGAGGTGGCAAGAGCCTTAGCCAATATCCAGATGCCCAGGGGTAACAGGTGCAAGCCATCCCTGGCAAAGCAGCGTGGCTTGTCAAGCATGACATCCCAAGCAGACAGACATTAGATCCCCTTGGAATGACACCAGTAATTGTGCCACTTGTTAAAGCTGATCATTATGTGTTTGTACTGTGGCATCATTCTTGGTGAGGGTAGGATGCTGCACAAGGTCAGTGTCATACTGGCCTGGACTACATAATCGGAGAGCTCATCTATGTCTCTTTTCATGTAGTCCGGGGAGGTACATCTCAGGTCATTCATACCAGCATGGACAATGACTGCATCATATTTGTACTTGCTTTGGGGTGACCTGCATACTTGTGTTATGTGGCATATTGTAGCAGCCTACAGGCAGCTTACTCTACCCTTTCCCTTGTTCAGTCTGGTGAGCGGGACAGCAGTGTGTCTGACTATGGAGTCACCTATTACAACTGTATCAGGAATGTTGTTTCTCCTTCTGGCCTGTGACTGTTTGGCACACCAGCTTTGTGTACTATGTGTTGCATGTGCTATGTTTGGAGGTAGTGGTTACTTGGGTGTCTGCTTTGGAGGCCTCTGTTGATGTGGTGTGTTTGTAATTAGAGCCTCCAGGAATGTTTTTCTGTGTTTATGTCTTTGGTTTGCAGTTGTAATAGGTCTATGTGAGACTGGGTTTGTGGTGTGTGTGGTTACCTTCTCCTCCTGACTAGTTTTGACAGTACTGAGTTGAGAGAGCTCAGCCTCCGGTTTGGATAAAAGGTTGAATCTCTCACATATATTTGTATTTCTTGGGGGGAGGAGTGGGTTGTCTGTGTACATGGGGTAGGTGTAACATTGCCTCAAGATTCACAGATTCAAGTTGTTGCAGCTGGCCTTAGTGGATTGTATGAGTGGACATATTTTATTGCCATACTACTGATCAGAGATTACTTCCCTTTTTAGGTTTGCTCTATCATGTAGTAGCTTCCTAATTCTCTTGCATGGTTTGGTAATGGCTAGGGTCCACCATGCCAGATGCCTGCGTGTATGGCATTGTGTCTTGGTTTTATATGGGATTGCATAATCCATGCATTCCTGGCAGTGTTCATGGAATGCCTGTATAACGGGTTCTGAGGTGTGGCCCATATTTTGCACATGCACAGGGCCTTTAATGGATTCCACATCAGTTTGGAGGAGTGCAACATTTGCTTTACACATGTTTTTCACTGTGGTTTTCTGGCCAGGGACTGTGGTCAGGATGTGTATATCCGGTGTGATTACTCTATGGTCTGATCTTACCAGTGAGGGATACACTTCTCATCTTGCCATCCAGTACCCATGTTGCTGATTATCACATCCAGTATGCTTACCCCTCTTGTGGGAGTGGTACGTTGTTCCTGAGCATTTTGGTTTATGGATTCTAGGGACCTTTGTCCTAGGGTGTTGGAGCTAGAATAATGCTCCCAGTCTATTTTTGGGTGTTTTCAGTCACCCAATATAATGTGGTTTGGAGAGCTTGATATATTCATGTATTCCAACATAGGCCAAGTGCAGTTCCTGGTGTTAGGTTGGTAGTCTGTAGCAGGCTATAAACTGGGAGGCAGCTTTAGCCACTGTTACTTGACCATAGTTAGTCCATGCTGCTTCTTGTTGTGGTACCAATGTGGGGGTGTGGTTATCCTTGATAATTATTGCTAGTCACCGTCCTTTTGTAGCTTGTTCCATGTTTTGGGGCTGTACAGCACAGTATGAGGTGTAAACTGGTAGTGTTAGGGTGCTGTTGTGAGCCTTGACCCAGTTTTCTGTTATAGAACAGATATCAACATTCTCCATACTGGGGGAGTTTAGACTGCATGCATCTTGCAGTTTAGACTTCTGGCATTGGGTAGCATTACATCTAGGTTCTTATCCCTTGTGATACCTATGGAGGTGGGTTTGTGTTTTGAGCCTTACCTATTCAAGGCATGCTGGGGGTAACAACAGCCTTTGCCAGTATCCATAAGGCCAGGACTGATAGGTGCATGCCACCCCTAGCAGGTGGAGCATCATGTCGTGCTCAGCATGTCATCTCAGGCTGGCACACATTGGATCACCTTTGACTAACAGCAATACTTCAGCCAATTATTGCAATTGATCATCTCATCTTCATATTGTGTCATCATGCTTGGTGAGGGTAGGATGTTAGTCAGGGTCATCAAGTTTGCATATGCTACATGGTGTTACATTGCTTAACACATGGCAATCATGCCTCAGGTGGTGCTGCAGGGCTGCCTATGTTGGATGCACATACTACACTCCCTGTACATGTTTGAAAGCAGGTTGTGTCAACTTAGGCATCCCTTTTACTATATGTATGAGTCAGAGAGAGGTATAATTTCCAGGGTCCCTACTGAGCCAGTGTATGTGCTATGCGTTGCTGCTTTGCCAAGCCAAGACATACTGGGCACACCTCCTTCTACCTACTGGGGCAGGCTCAGGTTGTTCCTCCTCCGAGTCACGCTCTGCCTGTGATTAACTTGGCAATGGTGGGGGGCTGTTTGGCCCAGCCCTATGGTGATTCTGCTGCAGCTGTTTTCGCAGAATCATATTATGTAGCATAGCACATACCATGACAATTTGGGTACATGTAGTTGGTGAGTACTGCAAGGCTCCCCCAGATGTATCCAGGTACTGGAAACGTGACTTGAGCAGCCCAAACACATGCTCGATTACATTTCGTGTTTGTGCGTGTGCCTCATTATGGCATTCCTGTTCAGGTGTGTGTGCATTTCTGATGGGTGTCATCAGCCACAGCTCCAGTGCATATCCAGCATCCCCTACTAAGTGACCATGTGGGATGTCCCCACTGGCAAATGTCTGGTACAGCTGCGTCAGTTGACAGATATGGGAATCATGGTAGCTTCCAGGGCAGCCAGCACACACATTCATTATTATGCCCTGGGCATCACACACGACCCTGCAGTTGATGGAGGGGAAGCCCTTGTGGTTAATGTAGGCCCGGCCCGCTCACTGGCTGGTGCTTTGATGCGTATGTGCGTGCAGTCTATTGCACCCACTACCTCAGGGTATTCCGCTATTTGCTGGAAGAGACGCATATTGCTGGCCAATACCTCACGGGCATTGGGGAAATATACATGATCACCGACATGTGCTGACATGGCATCCAAGAACTGGTGCAGTACCCTGGAGGCTGATGCCTGTGATATCCCCATCATATCACCAGTTGGTCTCTGGAAGGTACCTGTTGCTAGTATTCTTAGGCCAACACATACCTTGGTTTCTACTGGGATGGGTTCCCCTCTGTGGGTTGTGTGTGTGAGGCGTGGCCTGCACAGCTCAACAATTTGCTGCAGGAGGTCTCTGTCCACTCTATAGCGCTCCACTATCTCCAGCTCATGTAACCCCTGGTAGGTGACCCTGGGCCTGTACACTCTTCTCCGTCTCCTCACTGTGGGTTGTCTGGCAGCATTTGCATTGTCACCACCCTCAGCAAGTCGCCTATGTCTCCTTATGACAGCTATGACAGCCCCTAGCATTTCTGCTTTGAGTGAAGCTTTTTCAGTTTTCACTTCTAATAGCTTACTCCTGTCTTGCAGTGTCTCTTGAGAGAAACATCCTGCACTGCTGTTTGCAGAGTTTTAAGTGCTGGGCTGGGTTAGTATTCTGCCTGTGTAATTGCCTGCTTCTAATTGTTTTCACCTGCTAGCTCCAGCAGTATTCCCTGCTAGCTTCCTACTATTTCAGTTGCTTCCTTTTTCCTTTCTGTTTCCTCAGGGCGGAGCAATGCGCATACCAGCGGAAACACGCTCACAGTGGCTTACACGCATGCACACATGCTTACACAGCTTAGAATCTACTTATTTGGGTTAAAACATGCACACACCAGTGCAAACAGTCTTACAAGTCTGCCAACAGGCTCCCACATGCTCAGTCTGCCTTACACGTGCGCACACTGCCCTACTCGCGCCTCCTGGCGCGCACACGTGCACATGCATGCCCAGCAAGAAACTTTTGTGTTGGCTACAGTGTACACCTTCCATTTCTTGACTTTCCCATGCTTATCTTGTGGCACTCCTCTTTCCATGATATGTGTCTGACATCTGCCACGTAACACTGTCCTCCAATGAAATGCATTTCCTTCTGCCATTCCCCCCTGTGATGTCACCTATCTCCTACTCTGTTCCTCCCCCTTATGTAACTCTTACACTACTCGGAATGTGCTCATTTGCTATGTGACAGCGGGATTCAGTATCCTAACACTCATTTACATAAGATTGCCTACTAATGCTTAGTTACATGTCTTAGACTCAGCTTCCCCCTTAGCAACCACTACACGGTGGCCATGTTGTTTTTGGTCTGCTGGTCCCTGCATTGTAAATCCATGTATTGCATAAAACCCACATTTGTGGGTTTATAACATTCATTTTTATGTTTTATATAGTGCGCCCGTTTGTGCAGGGCTGTGCTGCATTTAAACATCGGCGATCGCCGAAAAAAAAATTACTTTTTTCTCATATTTGCATCGGGGTACCTTGCTAATGGCCACATATTTGGCCATTGGCATGCTGCCTGACACATATGCACCCTTTATTTGGAGCTGACATGGCTCCATTGGGTTATTTGCAAAAACGTACTCAGTTGTCAACTGAGTACATTTCTGCAGCTAACACGACTCTTACACGGGCTGGTTTCAGCTTCGTGGATCGCTAATCTACCTCATTTGCATGCCTTTCAGCTGCAAGTGAGGTGATTAGCATATCCACACCCAGTCCATGTAAGAGACGTTTTAGCTGGTCTCTTACATGGAATTTTGGGCTGTTCCTGGATCGCGAAGGCTGCATGGAGTCTTACACTACTCTTAGACTCCGTGCAAGCCTTTGTGAATCCTGCCCTATGTCCAAAGTTGGGATGTGTTCAAATCACACTCCTCACCTCTGGAATATTTGTAAGGATGTGCCAGTGCCTGCTTATAATCTCTTTAACTGCCTTAATATTGTAATTAAAAGTTAAAAGACTCCTGGGCTCATTACTGTTCTTGTCTTTATTATGCTTATTGCTCCCACCATTATGCTCGCAAGAAAACAGTGGCTTTGCTGATGTGTGATATAACTACTTGGTCTCCATAACAGCAGATCAACATGACATATTTTATAACCCCTACTTTTAAAACTGGATGCCATACTGCCCAATTGGGTATCCATATTTGAGTCCAGTGTATTCGTCCTAGCGACACTCAGCATCTGATTTCTGAAATTGTTGTCGAACATATACTGTGGGTGCATATTACTATGGTACAGATAGGTATCGTTTTTAATTTTTTTTTTTTTATAAAGCAGTGTCAAAGCATAGTGTTTATTCTGCTAGGGAAAACTTGGCCAGAGTATCAGGAAGTTTCCCCTACTCTTTTAAATAGGTTTTGTAGGATCTTCTACATCCAGCTGAGCTACCACCAGCTTAAGCAGATAGAGCCTCAGTTTAAAGTCTCACCCAAAGAGCATTTGTTAAAGAAAACAACTGCACATTGAAAGTAGACTTAGCATGAGCAACAGTAAACTTTTCTTCCCTTAACATTCAAGCTCATTGAAAATACACCTGGCCAATGGTGAATTAAGAGTACCCTTGTTCCCAGACTGTTTTCAGACTGTGGGCCCCTACATACATTTTAGGACCATACGTACATGCATGTATTCTTTGATTCACCTACTTGTTTTATTTTTTTTTCTTATTTATTACAGCAACATTTCTTGTTTAAAACAACATTTGTTAGAGTGCATTTAAAACATGCAGATTTTAACTGTTTTACTGTAACCAGTGAAACAATATGTATGACCCAATAATAAAAATGTACCCATTTCAGAATATTTCAATCAACTGTAATGACTGATGGAAATTCTCAGTGATTCTCCAAAGGGTCTGGCAGTAAGTATAGAGGATTAAGGCTCTTGCTTCCTGCAGCCAAAGTACAAGGTTGGAGCATGAGAAAATCACTTAATCAAACTACATTCTGGGATGGGGGAGTATTTTACACACACATTTCTTCCAAGTAAATCCCTCAGAAATTCCTGCAAAGAAAACTGCTACATGAATGTTGTGTTCAGCAATCAAATGTTGTCATTTTTCCAAGTTGCTAGATTTGAATCACACATGTACCTGTGAGTTTTTTAAACATTAAAGTACCTGCAAAGAAAGCTGTGGCATGAGTGTCCCTTCCCATTTGGCAATCTATCACTGTGTTGTTTTTCCAAGTAATTAGGTTTGTATAGCACAGGTCTTTTTCATATCGCCAAATTTTTATTTTATCAAATAACTAATCACTGAACCCTAATTGTCGACGTCCCTATTAAGTGAATGACCTAAACATCAAATTGAAATTCATAGAATTTTTTTAGTTGGCCAGCCTGAAAAACATGTTCTGTGATTGACATGCCAGATTGCTGTGATTTACCTATTACCTCACTCTAGTCTGATCTCAGAGTTGGAAAATTTAATCTGCAGGGGGTGTGGGGGGCTCTGACCCCACAAAAGAGGGAGTGCAAAAACGTAAAAAAGTTTACCTTTCACGGAGTTGGCAAACTAAAATATTTTGATAATAAGATCATAGGAGGTTGCTAGGCTAATGGCCCTGGGGCCCTTACCAGCCTAACCAAGAGTTTATTCCCAAAAAAGAAACCTCAGTCAGCACCTGTCACCCCTGTCAATGAGGGACAAAGGTGGAACCCCTGGGACAAATTTGTGGTTTACCATCCACTCATCAAGGTTGCGCTTGAAGAAGATCAGTGAGGTACTCTGTTTGACATGTATGGGAAGTCTATTCCAGAGACGGGACAGCTTCTGGGAGACAAATCCTGTCCCTCCAGCAGGTTTTGTTGATGCTGCATATTAGATTTAGACCTATTGAGCGGGTAATGAGTGAGGAGTTAAACTTATGGATATGGAGCATGCATGTCTGATAGGGCAGGGTCCGATATTGCCTTGCAGGCAAGACACAGATCAGCTCTGAGCAATCTGCATGATACCTAGTAGAGTGATAGTGATTTTAGCATGTCCACATAGGACAGGTGTTGGAGACCATGTATTCTCTTTCTGAGGTATTTCTGTGGCCTTTCCAGCTGGTGCAGGTGTTTGGAGAGGTACATACCAAAGAGGGACTTATACTCAATTATAGCTCTAATAAGGGAGGAGTACAGAGAAGTAATAACATCCTTTTTTCTAGGTGCAATCCCTTTACTTATGAGATGAACCAAGTATAAGGCTTTTCCGACCACTGCTGCCACATGATGGTCGAATGTGAGATTGTTGTCAACCTGAGTACCCAGGTCTCTCACCACAGGTTGTGTGCTTAGGGGGTTGCCACTGATGTGGTAATCATCAGGGGCTGTGTGTTTGTCAAATGGTATGATAATTATTTTCATTTAGCTTAAGGCCATGACTTTGGCACCAGTTATTTGTAGCTGTGAGACCCTCTTGCAGTATGTTAACATCTTTTGTGAGTCAATGACAGCACCCAACTTACAGTCATTTGGGGGCCTTTGTCTTTCCCTGGACCACTGAGAAGTAGATGCCAAACAGTAGGGGTCCCAGGACAGATCCCTGGTGGGTACCACTAGTGACAGATCTGCTGTCGGAAGTGGCAGTGCCCATTTTGACCTTGTGGGTCCTATCTGTGAGCCAGTTGGCCACCAATCTGACTAGATAGGGATTAGCACCAAGTTGTGTTAGCTTTTTGATGATGTCTGAGTGGGGGATTGTGCCAAAATCCTTGGCCATGTCAAGGTAAGCTGTATGTGCTGACTTTCTCTCATCCAGGGCCTTGGTAACAGTCTCAAAGAAGTCAACTAGGTTCAGTAGGTAAGATCTGCCCCTGACAAATCCAAATTGGGTGGGGATTGATGAATTTCAATTCAAAGTTTAGGTCTTTCACTGAACAGGGACTTTGACAATTAGGGTTCGATGATTAGGTATTCGATAAAATAAAATTTTAACAATTGTGATATAGACCCAATATCACACATGCGTTCTGTTTAGGCCTGTACACCTGGCAATCTTGTCCATGTAAATGTCTTAAATGAGTAGATGCTTAAACTTGATTAACTTAATATTTTAAAACATTTTTCAGAATTAAATTTATGAAATGGTGAAGTCCCCCTGCTAACACTGAGTCATAGGTAACTGCCCTAGGCTACCTAATGATGGATATTTCTCTATCAGCAACCTTCATTATGCTAGGGATACCATGTTACTGGTGAAGCCAATCTGAAATATTTCCTTATCAAGAAAAATACACACACACACACACACACACACACATATATATGGGTCCCTGACAAAAGCTGGAATACCTACAAGGCCAAGCCTCATAAGATCGAGCCCAGAATGATGAAAAAATATCCTCCTTAAAATGAAATAACATGTCCCTGTGCAAGTAGTGCAAAAGTCAAAGTTGTGCAAGCTATATATTAAAATAAATATGGTGAAGTCACAAGTGAAAACTTCACATCACAACACACATGCAATATAACAACTGTTTCTGTGAAGCAGGGGAATTTAACACTGGAAAAAAAAACATACAATGAAATGAAAGTACATAGATCAGCAAAAGGCCTGGCTGTTCTCAAATATGGAGGGGTAAAGGACTGGAATGAAAAAACTCCTCAGGGGTGTACTGCTCCATCTTTTCCAGTACCTATGCAAAGTGATCATAATAAGCAGCTAGTTTTTGCTTCATTGGGGATGGGAGCATCCAGTACTTATCAAGATAGGTAACCCTTCCACTCTGTTCTGCTCTTGGACCAAAACATGCATAACTGATGTTAAAATGGCTATATGGCATCCTAGCAGATACCATATATGCCTATGCCAGACCTCAACAGAATTCTGAATCTGGGGTAAAAATAAGGAATTAAGATCTGCAATATTCCAGAACCAAATTAGAATTAAGGCAGGAAATCGGGACAATGTTGTTCTCCTAGCACGTATCAGTCAATGAAATGTCTCACAAACTTTTTCCCTTCAAATCTTTGAAACACGTAAGAAAATCACACTCATTAAAACCAAACCAATCAGCGTTTTCATTGAAAAATTAAACTTAATGCTTTTACTTTAAAAAGTAGCTAAACCCAGGGACTGTATTTTCCAACAGATAACAGACAACCCTTTTAGTTAATTTTATTAATATTATTATTTATACTTTTCATGGCTGCTGTCTCAAAATCACAAATTGTGTAATGAACAAGCAATTAGTTGTTAATAGGTCAAACAGACACTGCTACAAGTAGTTGTATGTCTTAGGTGATTTCTTAGTCATTAGGCAAAATACTAAGGGAATGGATTTCTGAGAGCCGCAATAGTTGAGAAATCCATGAATACTGTGTAACTGTCTACAGACAGTGCCTTTCATCAAAAATGTATCGTCCATTAATCACACAGTAGCAGTAGTGAGATCTGTCAGATTCTGCAATGTAGAAAATCCGAATATGTATGTGTCAGTGTTTGCATCAAACAAATGCCTTTCCATAAATTCTCAGTTTTTTAAATTTAAAGTCTGTCACCTGCGTATTATCTAATGAGACTTCCACTCCCACAATTCTGATTTTATGCAGACGTTTAACTCTATGCACCTGTTGCAGAAGTGCTTTTCTGTTTTGCATGGTGCAGCACTCTCTAAAGACATAGTTGCCATGATTTCATTATCTACTAGGCATGGAATATCCCTAGATAACTGAGACCTGTACTTGAGCTCAGTACAAACAATATATCTTTCAACTTCTGTTGCATCTCCGGGATGATGATGTACGATACTCTTTTTTAGCTGTTCCCCTCCAGCCAATATATGAATTGTATATGTTCTTTGAATTTTTCTCTATGCTTTAATCTACAGGCCCAGGCATCCGTCCATTACTGGCATTTCCTTTCCCTTTTGTGATGTCACCGCTTTATACATATTACCCAGTGTTCCTAGAGCATTCAGGGCCATATATGAGGTAGTGACATCATAGTTGTCACAATGCTGAGAGCAATTTAGACAGTTTTATAGTGTTATTTTTGAAGTATGTGTGTGTATGTATGTGTGTGTGTGTGTGTGTGTGTGTGTGTGTGTGTGTGTGTGTGTGTGTGTGTGTGTGTGTGTATGTGTGTGTGTGTGTGTGTGAAAAGTAAAACATTCCCTGGGATTCATGCTGCTCCATGGAAGAATAAGTCTATTCTTGCATGGAGCGGTTTGTGTCCGTTTACAACAGCAGCGTTCCTTGCATATGCATGAAGGCACACTGCTGTTTAATCTAAATGGACATGAACCATGAACGAGTGCATGGGGCATGTCTGAGTAGTGCACGGGCACTAGACACACCCCCTGCACTCACTATGGCACTTTCTAAGCCGAAATTGCATAATATTAGAGCTTTGCTCTAATATTATGCCAGTATTTTGGTGTCCAAAGACATTGAAATGATAAAATGATAAAATGATAATTTCAGTGTCTGCAGACACTGAAATAAAAATGGCAATAATAAAGCAATGCAGGGGGTGTGTTACAGGTTCTGTGACCAACTCCTGCATTGCTAAAGTGCCATACGGCACTTTTGCAACCTGCTAAAGTAGGAAATGTGTGCAAAAGTACACATAATAGGGGATAAATCCCCCAAAAGTGAAAAAGAACAAGCACAGCCCCACAAACATAGAAGGTTGATAGAGAACAGGTCATGCAGCAGCATGAACCACGTAAGGGTAGAAGTCTGAAAGCAAATGTATGGCAACATTCCCTCACAGCAGTTCATGTTAACAAAGGCACAAATGATGGGGGGAATAAAACTACATTAGGGACACGCCTGAAAAATTGCCCCACACACTTAGAAAGTTGATAGATAACAGGATATGTATTAGCAGGAGTCCCTGAAGGATAGAAGCCTGAAAGCCAAATCAATGCCAGTATTTCACGATTGCAGTTCAAAGTAGTTGTTAGAACACCACAATACACACTCATATAACCTAATAATATCATAATATTATATAACTTTTTTTCCAGTAGCCTAAGGAATGCTTAGGTGTAGCTAAGTGGGCATGCACATTATGGCTGTCCACTTAGCATAGCTTAAATATCCCATAGGAACTAAATGCAAATAGACAGGCAAAATTTCTAAGCTGAGGTAGTGTAGTGGTTACAGTCATGGCTTTACATGTAGGCCTTCACAGTTTGAGTCCCAAGACAGGAATTTATTTTCCAGTGTGAAAGTAGTGTTAAAATTATTTTAGTAAACTTAAATTATGTAGCAACCATTTTTTGTTAACCAGGGTAGTGTAGCAGTTCCAAAAGTGAGATGTCAGTGTAGAAAAGATATGACACCCCCATATAAACACAAGTGCCCCATACAGTACAGTCACACAAGAATATAATTTAATGAAAGCACATACTGGGATTCATGGAAGGTAAACGTAAAATTATAATGTGTATATAAATATTATTTTATAATAACAAATTATAAGTATAATATGCTTAAATGTGCCTTCATTACTCTGTATCTATCAGACCATGTTCTGCCTAGCCTTGAACTCAGGATGCTGTCCTCTTCAATTACAGCAATATGCCATTATACCATCTGAGCTGTGAAAAGCCATAATGCTTTAACAAACATATCATGCATTCTGGTCATTTAACATTAATGAAAAAAAAAAACAGTCCCAAGTGTCAAACCCATGGTCTTAAACACTATAGCCAGAAGAATATACCACTACACCATCTGAGCTGTAGGGCAAAAAATAGTGTTATTTTTTCAAACATAGGCATACAAGAATGATTTGTGGAACCAGTCGTGTTGTATATAGACACACACACACACATATATATATATATATACACACACACACACATATGTATGTGTGTGTGTATATATATATATATATATATATATATATATATATATATATGTAGATAGATATACACGTGTGTATATCTATATATATATATATATATATATATATATATATATATATATATATATACACACATATGTATATATATATATATATATATATATGTCTGAAGAAACATATATATGAAAATGTAGAGTCATAATATAGATATACATATATAAAAATGTAAAGGAATGGAAAAAAATTGTGGGATTGGGCCACATATAGGGACATATTTCAAATATTGCTGCTACAAATAAGGACATTTGGTACAGCAACAGGGTGCGTTTCAGCAGGCAATTACTGAAGGATATGAGGATGGAAACTGAAATGTTATGTCATTATTTGCTGACAAAAATCCTTAGGTCATCACCCTGATTTACCAGACAAATACAACTAAATTGTGGAACTGAACAAAAGTATCGGCCAAACATCTGGACATTCTGTGAAAATCCTGACAGTGGAGAGGTATGCTCAGAACCCCTTAGTGCAATGAATCTGGACGAAGCCTGACAAAGTGGGGGAACAAAGGCATGAAAATAGGGACATATCTAAAATATGTCAGTAGATAAGCTGAGAAAGTTGATGTAGTAACACTGTGTTTCCTAACATATATCGACTGAAATATCACAATTCTAGGACTCAATTGCTTCCTATTAGTTAGCAACCTCAATCCCCACATCGTCCCACTGATGTGTCAGGAATACACAACAATTATGGGGACCAGACCAAAGATATTGGGCAGACACCTGGATATCCTAAAAATATGTGGACATAACACAACAGTAGGGAAACTATACTGAGCTACCGAGCAATGTCCAAACTACAATCAGACTGACATAACACTAACCAATTCCAGCTCTGGGGGTGTACACATGCATTAGCAAATATAACAGGCACTACAAGGATGTAACACTACTGGAAAACAGACACTGGTGTAAAAGTGCATATTCCCAAAAAATTGCATCACAGTCACAGCGACTACCAGTTAGCATACTGAACACTGCAGTATAATGACTGTGAGCAACAAAATCCCGTTTGCCACTCACATATTACCCCTACATATACTGCCCCATGTCACAGTGTAGTGGTAATCATGAGGTGTTACGGGACATGTAATGGTCTGCATGTACAAATGTATAAAGGCAATAGGGAACCAGAAACTGGTGCAGCATGCACAGTCAGATAGAAAGGGCCCATGACACTCACATGTACCCCCTCCCTACACAGCCCAAATAACATGTATACACTACACTGCTACACAGTCCTGACAGTCTTTTAACAATGGGCAGACAAACACAGACCTCTCAAATGTACAGTTTACCAGAGAATGTATAGGCACAGGACTCATATCTATGTCCGCTCCCTTGTTACATGTCTGGGGGTCTATGACATCACTGGGATGGTAGCAGGAATGAATGCAATAAATAATGATACTACATACCTCTGAACCTCTCAGTGCATGACATCTGGACAAAGCCCGACATAATTGGGGGACAGAGGCCCAAACACAGGGGTATATTGGACATATTGCTGTGATAAATGTAGACAGTTGCTGATGTTACCGGCTTTGTTGTAACATATTTGAGGAATATGAAGTTAGTAACACCAATGGATGTTAGCATTTAGTGTCTGCATTACCCAGAGTATCCTACTGATTAGCCAAGGACAACAACTGTCTGGGGAACAGACCAAACATATGAGCTACACATCTGGACAGGGCCTAGGCCTCTGGACAGTGTAGAGGTATGACCACAGTGATGTAACAGAATGGAAATCCCCTGACAGCTGCCAAACATGTCACCCAGAACCTTATGAAGAGCAGTAAGACCAACATGACACTCCCCCAAATCAGCTTTGGGAAATTACCCATGTATATTCAAATACAGCATGCATTACAGGGATGGAACTGTAGGGAAAAGCAGAGAGTGGTGCAAAAATGTCCACCTAAAAACATTTGCAACACAGTCACAGCAACATACCAGTACCCAAAATTAACTCTAGAGTAGAGCGACTGTCTGAACAAACATATCCTGATTGCCAGTCACAAACTACACCAACATATACTGGCTCAATTCACAGTGTACTGGGAATCCTGAGGTGTTACAAGACATTTCACAGTCAGCCCCTACAAGCATACAGACATGATAGACCACCAGCAGCTGTAGCAGCATGCAGAGTCAGATAGGTAAAGGATGTGTGGCACTCACATCTTTTACTCTCCCTACCCAGCCCAACAAGCATCTACACACAACACTGCTCTACAATCTTGGCAGTTTGTTCACAATGGCAAGACAGACATAACTGTCATATGTATAGATGTCCACAGATTTACCAGGGTGTGAAACCATTATCCTGGCCACCACTGCATACCATGGCCAGGAGTCTGCCAGGTCATTGGCGTGATACTAGAGTGCAGTCGGTAATTAATTATATACCATACCTCTGCACCTTGTAGTGCAGGACATCTGGACAATGCATGACGTCCTTGTGGGACAGGGGGCTGGAAAGAGGGACATATCACACATAATGGTGATACAAACTGAAACAGTAGCTGGTGTTACATGTGCTGTTGTAAGATAACATCCCTGAAGGATATGATGTCTGGAACGCCAATGGATGTCAATAGTTACTGATTACAATCCTCACATTATGCTATAATACCCCACAAAAACAGACGTTGTTCGAGGAACAGACCAAGCATAACAGGCAAACATCTGGCTAGTCTGTGGACAACATACCTGTTGAGAGATATGTCAGATGCATATATCTGTTAGATGTCAAATTACCCAGTAAATGCATGTCCAGTCTAACCCTGTCAATCTAGCAACCCTCCATGTGTATAACAGCACTAATGACATACAATCTATACCCAATTCTGGAGCTTTGCCCCCCTTTTGTTGGCCTGTCTCCACATATCCTGTCCTGTGAGGGATTTACACCTACTGTCTCTGAAGCTGTAGCCCCCACACTTCCATAATGTCCCCCACATAGGCAAGGAAAAAGGGCAAGGCCCACATGAATGGCATCCCATATGTTGGAACTAGCAGCAGTGTCCAGGCCCAAACCACAATACTATGTGGGCACCCACATAGCTTTATGGCCTCAGCAATACTCGACAGGACATCAACCCCCTCAAGGTAAGTTGAACACCTGTGGTGGACAGCAGCAGCAATACACAACTACCATCATAGGTGGAAATAATCACAGGATGGGCCAAGAAGGAACAGGTGCCGCACTGGGAGCCATGTCACCTTGTTCTGCACAAGCAAATAAGCTCACAGGTGAGATACCCTTAGGCTGTCTTTGAGTGTGAACTGGAGACATTCACCAAGGCCAGTCACTAGGCCTTCCAGACATGTGTCTGCAATTCCAGAGGCAACACACATGTTTGCTCTGTAGTGGTGGTCAATAACACCATATACACATATGCCATGGATATAGGCAACCACTGCATACAGGTGAATTGTAAATATCACCCCCATGTCCCCCCATAGGTACACATGTGTATGTACAGCACCTGCCCCCTCCCCTCATGATCAGGAAGCAGGTCTGTAATGCCCTCTCAAATGCAACACATAGAGGTCTACATTGGCCTGATACCAGTCCTGGCTGTATCCAACATGAACACAGGCATGGACTCTCAGACCCATTCTGCAGTGTAGTCAACCACAGCCTGAGCACCGGTGTCATCCCATCTGCACAGAGAATAGACAGAAAGTTGATAGAAAACAGGTTATGCATTAGCATTAATGTTCAGAAGGATACAAGTCTGAAACTGAAATGTATGCCATAATGTCATGACAGCAGTCCTCAATGACATGGCTGAAAACTACAATACTCTCCATGTAATACAGTAATATAATATTAATATCCAGTAGGTGATAAATAAAAATATACAGCTAGAATCCCAAAACCAAGATAGTGCAGTGGTCAGAGTCCTAGCTTTGCATGCAGGTGTACACGGTTCGAGTAATAAAACAGGGAATCAAAATTTGCATGAGAAAGCAGTGCTAAAAGTGCTATGTTCATATTAAAATATGCGGTAAGTTATTTGTGTCACTCAGGGTAGTGTAGCTGGTGTAAAATGGATGTGTGAATGTATATAACATGTGAAAACACCCATCTATACATGTGTCTCATACAGTATAGTTACACCCCTTGCTACTGTAATGAAAGCACATACAGCCATGTCATGTAAGGGAAATCATATACACTTACTAAATGAAGTCATTAGTGTGGTATATTATGAGAATTAACTGTGGGCAATGGTTAGCAATGCTCAGCTATGCTTAGTAGGTTTAACAACACATTTCTGTTGTCCTCACCCCTCTCTCTCTCTCTGGGGTTTGAGTGTCCAAATTCACCTCCAAAGTCTGTACAAATGCATAGCTGTTGCTGCATAAGAAATGGACAGCTATGGACCTTCTGTACACCCACCCTGCACATCTGTAGCTATCTTCCATATTGTTCTTCCCTCTGTGTGCCCCTTTTCTACCACTTTCCTATCACCCCTTTCTCTTTTCTTTTAAAGAATTAGTGCAGGTGTAAGAGCAGCAAAATTACCAGTGTTGTCAGGTCTTGAACCCAGCGCCTTGTATACCACAGTCAGAGAAATGTATCAGTACACCATTTAAGCTGTAGGAATTGTTGATGCCTTTTCCAACATATGCTCATTCAACATTAGGGAAAAGATTCTGTAGAATCAGTCAGGCCTTGTATTCATACATATACACATGTATATAGGTATGGAAATGCATATATATGGATAACTATATACAAAAATTGCTATCATCAGCACTGCTGACCCAGTATTTCTCAACCATTACTTTTACTTTCATGGACTAATCCATACCTGTTCCTTACTCTATTAAAAAAAAAGTTTATTCCTTGAAGATAGAGTTTCTAGCAAATTTATATAATGTTCTGTAATAATATTTTGTATTCAACAATTGAAATGTTATGTAATAATCTGCTATTACTTTTTGTACATGCATTTAATATTCTCTCAACTTCTAATCCCTTACAACAATCTCAACTCACTTCGCTCCTCTTGTAAACTCATGACAAAATCTATAAAGGCAAACAACACAGCAGGTGTTTCTTTATTCACTAACACAATAGGTAAAAGTTGGAATCTCCTACCTAGTGACATAACTCTGACCACATCCCTGCCACTTTTCAAACAAAAACTTAAACACTACTTCCAAAATCATTGGCTGTGTTCCTGCAATACACCTGACTAACCATTTTCTCTTACCCTGTTTCCCCTCCACTCTTTTCTTCTCTACCCTCCTCAGTTTTGTTTCTTTCACTGTTTTGAGATTAAGTATGTACTTTTTGTACAATTGTGTATATTTAATGAACTGCTTATTGTAAACTTGTTCCTTTTAAATTATCTTTCCTTTTTTGTAAGATCTGATCTTAGCTTTTAACTTAGAGTAGTAAATTTTATTATGTAATGTACTTAGTATATAGTGGAGCTTTTCTCCTCGGGCCTCTGCTGAAAATGGACATGTATCCAGCCAGACTAGCCCGGTCAACAAATGTAAAAAAAAAAACAAAAAAAAAAAAAAAAAAAAAAAATTTATATGTTAACCATTTTATGTTTATCTTTTTGTTAATCTTTTCAACTGGAGCTTAACTCCCCGGGCCTCTGCTGAAAATGGACATACATACAGTTAGACTAGCCCGGACAACAAATGTAAAATAAAATAAATAAATAAAATATAAATAGTGATATACATATAAAATATACACATATGCATATATATATATATATATATATATATATATATATATATATATATATATATATATATACATACACTCATAACATGTAGTGGAGTCATACCTCAGAACCATACCTACCAACCCCTTACTACAAGAAATCTGTCCCAAGGTTGTCAAAATGGGGGGGAGCAATGGAATAAAACTAGAGAGATATTTCAAATATCTCTCTTATAAATGTAGAATGTTGCCAGAGTGACATGGTTTGTTTCAGCATACATGTTCTGAAGGATGTGAGTTATAAAACTGAAATGTATGTCATCATTTAATGTCAGAAATCCTCAGATCCTCACAGTGATTTACCAGGGATATGAAAATAATCCCTCTGTGGAACAGACCAAAAATATGAGCAATAAACCTGGACCTACTGCAACAATCCAGACAGTCCCAAGTTAGGCTCAGAACCCCTTAGTGCAATGAACCTGGGCAGGCCTGACAAAGTGGGGGGGGGGAGAAAGCCATGGAAATAGGGACATATCTGAAATACTGGAGTACATAAGCTGACACAGTTGCTGCAGTAACACCCTCATGTCTGTCCTAACATATATTGACGAAATAGCACAAGTCCAACACTAAATTACTTCCCACTAATTACTGACTGAAATCCTATAATTAGCTCACTGATGTGTCAGAAATACACAACACTGATGGGGGCCAGGCGACACTACATCCTACAAATATCTGGACATAACATCACATTAGGGAAACTACACTCAGCTGCTAAGCATGTCACCAAGCACTGTCCAAACTACAATCAGACTGACACAACACTAACCTAAATCTGCTGGGGGGAATTACACATGTATTGGCAAATATATCAGGCACTACAGGGATGTCACAGCACTGAAAAACAGACACCAGTGTGAAAGTGCATACCCACAACCAGTTCAACCACAGTCACAGTGACATACCAGTAAGCCAAAGGAACAGTACAGTATAAGGACTGTGTAAACAAAAACATCTCAACATGTTTGCCACTCACACACTACCCCTACATATACTGGTCCAATTTACAGTGTAGTCTGATGCCTGACTGTGGTATGGGACATGTCCAGGGTTGCCAGACGTCCCTATTTGGGCGGGACTGTCCCGAGATCAGTAGCCTGATCCCGAGTCCCGCCCTGCCGGTTTAAATCCCGGCCAGCCTCCACTTTGTTTGTTTTGTTTTTTTTGATTGACCCATACCTGGCATACGGGCCAATCAAAATTGCTAAACACGGAGTTCTTGTGTTCGCAAAGAACGAGAAGCTCCGTGTTTATTTTTTGATTGGCCCATATGCCGCATACGGCCAATCAAAAGCGCAAACACGGAGCTTCTCGTGTTTAATGCGAACTGCAATGCATTAAACACGAAGCTCAGTGTTTATTGCAGGCAGAGTGAGTTAGCTCAGTTTTAATGCGAACTGTGTTCGCATTAAAGACCTTTTTTTTTTTTTTTTTTTTTGGTCTTAGCATAGGTTAGAAACCTTCATATTATTTATTGCATACAGCATGAGAGTGGACTAGTAGTCACACAACTAGAGCAAACATTTGGGTCCCATTGGAAAAAAAAGTAGAGTCGTTTTGCCTAGTGACATTTACCTTAGTTAAATAAATAAATAAATAAAGTGTTTCCGTCAGGAAATGAACACAGCCGGGAAAGAAAAAAATCAAAATTTTTAGCAAAGGAAGTGTAGAAGTGAATTATGCGCTTAACCCTGTCAGCCTGACACAGCTTGTTTGTTTTAAACACGCTCAGACTGGGAAATAAAGGATGTGTTTTACGTACCACAGATCAGTGAGCACAGCATGACAAACTGAGATTTCATTTATTCATTCCCTGAACCCATCCATTTGAGCTAAGCAGATGAGAAGACTCATCTTTTAAGGTAAAAGAAGCATTAGACAATAACATTATGATGGTATTAAAAAACTAAAGACCTTTTTTTTTTTTTTTTTTTTTGGTCTTCACTTCGTGAGAGACCTTCTATTTTTTTTTTGTCCCTACCTGGGTTGCCGGAAATCTGGCAACCCTGGACATGTCTCAGACTGCCCCTACAAACATATACAGCTGATAGAGAACCAGAAACTGGAGCAGCATGAAAAGTCAGATAGAAAAGGACCCATAACACTTATAACTACCCCCTCTCTACACAGACCAAATAACACATTCATAATACTGATACACAATCCTAAAAGTCTGTCAACAATCACCTGAAATACACAGACCTCTCACCTGTACAGAGTCCCACAGAATGTCCAGGCTTTGTCCTCATATATAAGGCCTCCTACACATAACATGTCTGGCAGTCTGATACATCACTGAGATGATATCAGGAATGAAGCCACTATATAATGATATACCATACCAACCCACATCTTACTGCATGACATCTGGACAAAGCCTGTCATACTTGGGTGGCAGAGGCCCAAACACAGGGTCATTATTGACATATTACTGTTAAAAACTGAGAACGTTTCTGGTGTAACAGGGTTTGTTGTAACATACCTGTTCTGAGGAATATGAAGTCAGAAACACACATGGATGTTACCATTTACTGACTGCAATCCTCAGAGTATGCTACTAAATTTCCAAGGGCACAAAATGTGTGAGTAACACACCAAATATAAGAGTTCAAATTCTGGCCAGTCAGCAGATAGCCCTACAGTTGAGAGTTATGTCAACCACATAACACTGTCAGACTTAAAATCATGCAGAGCAGCCATATCCACACAAACCCTGTCAAACTAGCATTACTTCAACTGTATAACAGCAATACTTACATTCTGTCCCTATGTCTGGAACATTATCCCCCAGTTTGTTGGGCTGTATCACAGTGTTGCCCTTTGGGATGCTGCTTGTCACACACCTCCATGAAGGTCTCCTCGCAGGCAAGGAAAAGGAGCAATGCCTACATGAAGTACTCAGTTATAGGAATGTGTTTCCATGCTGTTGGGTATAGGAATGATACCGCAGCTGTTCTACATGCAATTAGCAAGTGGGGGATTCCAACTGGTACACAGGCCATCAGCTGCTCATGAGCATTACCTACAAAAGACAAGCTGGTGCCTATGCAAAACAGATGTATATCCTACATCTGTCTCAGAGAGAGAGAGAGAGAGAGAGAGAGAGAGAGAGAGAGAGAGAGACACAGACAAACAGACACACACACTGAAAGTGAAGGATTATACCAACCAAACCAAATAAAAACAGGTATGTCAAACAATTAAGCATGTAATGGAATGTAGTAGGGGGTATGTAAATGTGGAAAATAGGAAGTTCAACAATA
Source organism: Protopterus annectens (assembly GCF_019279795.1). Classification (NCBI taxonomy): domain Eukaryota; kingdom Metazoa; phylum Chordata; order Ceratodontiformes; family Protopteridae; genus Protopterus; species Protopterus annectens. The sequence continues at coordinate 1,571,921,394 of NC_056731.1, read as the reverse complement.
TTATGTCTCAACAACACTTGCTGTACTGATATATTGCTGATCAGAACCTATGACTATAGCATCTGTGTTTGCCTACAGTGACATAGAACACAGCTCAGGACCCTGAGTCACCCAGGAAAATATGGCTCACATGTGACCACTTCTGGAGTGTGTGTTGAACAATACTGACTGTGACACTGCTAGGACATCTACTGGGATGTCGAAGATATCCATATGTTAATTTTGAATACAAATATGATATACATATTTGTCTCAGAATTGTGATGGACCTATACAAGGTATTTGCATACTGAAATACTGTTGCAGCTGTTTGTGTGTTGAACTGCATGTGATATATTGAGCTCATACCATTCAACTGTCCAGTGTTATGCACACTGATCATATGTGTGCCTCATATTTGCAGTTATTTCATCAAGAGTTGTGTTATGTCTGGCAAATAACTGGAAACCTTTAAACACTGATATTACAACATCACCTTCTCTTTCTTTTGGCTGATCCAGTTAGGGGTCACCACAGCAAATCATCTGTCTCCATGTCTTCCAGTTCTCTGCATCTTGCTCTCACACAAACCACCTGCATGTCCACTATCACCACATGCATACACCTTATCTCAGGCCTTCCTCTTACCTGGCAGCCTCATCCTTTTCAAATATACTCAGCATACCTCCTCATCACATGTCCGAACCAACATAATCCTGCCACTCTCTGGCTTTGTACCCAAGCTGTCCAGCCTGGGCTGACCGCCTAACATACATATTCCTAATCTTGTCCACCGTCCCCACACCCAGTGCAAATCTTAAAATCATTAACTCTTCTACATCCAGCTCTAACTTGCGCCTTTTTTTCAATGTCAGTGTCTCCAACCCAGATAACATAGCTGTTCGCACTACCCTCTTGTATCTTGTAGACCTTCCCTATCACTCTTAATAGTACTTATCTGTCACAAATCACTCCTGACACTCTTCTCCACCACACACTTCCTGCCTGTACTGTCTTCTTCACCTCACCCCCACACTCGCCATTACTCTGAACTGTTGTTCCCAAGTATTTAAACTTATCCACCTTTGCAAACTGTACTCCCTGCATCCTCACCATTCCTCTATCCTCCCTCCCATTCACACGCATACAGTATATTCTGTCTTAATCCTGCTGATCATCATTCCACCCCTCTCTAGACCATACCTCCACCTCTCCAGGGTCTCCTCAAACTGTTCCCTCTCTCAATACAGACCACAATGTCATCTGCAAACAGCACAGTCTACATGATCATGTCTGTCAACCTGTCCATCACCACTGCAAATAAGAAAGGGCTCATAGCTGATTCCTGATATACTCCCACCTCAACCTTAAATGCACCTGTCACTCCCAACTCAGAACTCACCACTGTTACACTAGCCTTGTACATATTCTGTAGCATTTTTACGGATTCTTATGGATTCCTCTGCCACTCCTAACCTGCTCAGACAATACTGCAACTGCTCTCTAGACAGTCTGTCATATGCTGTCTCTAAGTCCACAAAGACACAACGCAGCTACTTCTGACCTTCTCTGTACATCTCTGTCAATACTCTCAGAGTAAACATTGCATCTGTACTGCTCTTTCCTGGCATGAAACCATACTGATGATCAGTAATCCTCACCTCCCTTCTTAACCTAACTTCCACCACCCTTTACCATTACCTCATTGTGTGACTGATCAATGTTATCCCTCTGTAGTTACTACAGCTCTGCACACCACCCTTATTCTAATAATCAGTACCCAAATACATTTTATCCACTCCTCACACATCCTCTCACTTTCCAAGATTACAGTAAACAATCTAATTAAAAAGACCACTGCCTTTTCTCCTAAACACCCCCATACTTCCACATGTATGTTATCTGGACCAATAGCCTTTCCATTCTTACACCTCTTCATAGCTATTCTTACTTCCTCCATGATAATCTGTTGCCGTTCCTGATTCACCATACCCACATCATCCAACCTTCTCTCTCTCAGTCTCTTCTCTTCATCCAACAGCCCATCAAAGTACTGTTTCCATCTGCTTTACACACTCTCCTCACTTGTGAGTACATTTACACCATTATGTTTTATCACACTTATTTGCTACACATCCCTCCTAGCTATGTGCCTCTGTCTAGCCAACTGGTACAGGCCCTATTGTCCATCCTTGGTGTCCAGCCTTACATACACCCCTTCAGATACCCCATCCTCAGCCTTTGCCACCACTGTCTTTGCCATGCACCCCATCTCCTTATACTCCTGTCTACTTTCTTCATCTGTCTGACAATCCCACTTCTCCTTTGCCAACCTCTTTCTCTGTATACTCCCCTGTACTTCCACATTACACCACCAGGTCTCCTTGTCCTCCTTCCTCTGTGCAGACATCACACCAAGCCCCATTCTACCCATGTCCCTTACTAGTTCAGATGTAGTTACCCAGATATTTGCTAACCCTTCACTGCCACCCACTGCCTGTCTTAACTCTTTCCTGAACTCAACCTCACAATCACCCTTTCTCAGTATCCACCATTTGATCCATGGTGCTGCCCTCACACTCCTCCCCCTCTTCTTGATCACCAACGTCATCCCACAGACCAACATTCCATGCTGTCTAACTACACTTTCCCCTGTCACCACTTTACAGTTTTAAATCCCCTTCAAACAGGCCCACCTGCATAGGAGATAATCCACCTGTGTGCATTTTTCTCCACTCTTGTATGTCACCTTATGCCCCTTGGTCCTGTAAAGCTACATATTCACCATAGCCATGTCCAACCTCTTTTGCAAACTCCACCACCATCTCACCTTCTGCATTCCTTTGCTTAACACCATACCTACCCATCACTTCTGCATCCCCTCTGTCCCCTTCACCAACATGCCCACTGAAATATGCTACAATCACCACTCTCTCACCCTTGGGTACACTCATCACCATTTCATCCAACCACTCCAAAGTACATCTGTCTCACCCATCACACATGCAATTAGTGGAGCATACAACTGTCATCATTACACCATTGCTTCCCAACCTCCTAAACATCACTCTGTCTGACACTCTTATCACCTCCACAAACACTCTTGGCATAATGCTCCTTCAGGTTAACCCCTACACTAGTTCCCTTCCTATACACACCATGATAGAAATATTTGTACCCGACTCTGATATACACAGCCGTAAACCCCTTCCATCTGGTCTCTGACACACACAATATATCCACCTTTCCTCTGTCCATCATATCAGCTAGCTCTGTCCCCATACCAGTCATACTCACAACATTAACAGTTCCTACCCTCACTACCACACTCCTAGCCTTTCTCCTCTCTGCCTGCCATATGAGCATCAGATATCCTCCATGGTATGTCTGTGAATGCAAAGGCTACTGTACTATCAAATGACATACATGTGTTACAGCAATATGAAGAAAGTGTCACTAATTTTGGCCCATAGCCCACCATGTATGTGCAGTGTCCTCCAGATGTCTTGCCCTAAAAGGTTGACATTAATGACCGAGCAGCAAGAGTGTAATTACAGTGTGCCATACTCACATAGAACAGAAATGTATAGCAGGTATTACCTGTGCATATGTATATATGGGTAGGTGTACCTGGCTCTCTCATAACAACTGACATGGGATGCAAAACGTCAAGTAAATATTTATTATTTATTTATTTATTTATTTTACATTTGTTGACCGGGTTAGTCTGGCTGGGCAGAAAGACCTTTTTCAGAGGTGACCTGGGGGAAAAAAGCTCCATTAGAGTAAAAAAAAAGTAACAGTTTAGTTTACAGTTAACATCATATTCTAACAATGGAATGAGCAAATACAATTTATTAAATGTATATTACAGTCATGATTCTACAGTAGTTTAACAGTAAGGCGTACATGTTGTACACATGTGTAATCTTAGTTTCTGTGCATCCAACAGAGTTACACTTCTACAGCTAATGGTTATTGCATTGCCCTGACACAGACATGGGTACTAGAATAAGCATGAGTATCACATTGAAACTGGAGAGCTGTCCAACTGTGTTATGACCTTGTGTCCATGCCTACTACAAACAGATATATGACCACCCACATAGCTGTATGGCCTCAGCAATACCTTACTTGTAAAACCTGTTTCCCTCAAAGTAGAGTTTGCTGGACAGCAGCAATGCACAGAGCACATAATGGGATCGTATATTGGCTGTACAGGGCAAAGTAGGATCATGCACTAACTAGGCAGCATGTCAACCTTTGTCTGAACAAGCATATCAGGTCACAGGTGGATTACTGTAAGGCTAATTATGAGTACAAATTGGACACATTCACTAAGTGCAATCACAAGGCCATCTTCACATATGTATGCAGTCTCAGAGGCAACAACCCGACCTACCTTGTAATGGTGGTCAATCACACCACATACACACTCACCATAGCTACAGCCAACCTGTTGCAGACAGGTTTAGGGCAAATGCAAACTGCCTAATAAAAGTTAACAAAGGCAAGTCTCCTTAGGGCCTGATAACATTCCTGTCTGCATCCTACATGAACCCAGGCATTTGCTTCCAGCTCCATTACACACTGTATGCAAGCAAAGCCTGAGCACCATTGACATCCCATCTGCAAGGAACACAGCCACTGTCATCCCTCTACACAAACGTCAGTGATGAGTGGTGGTTTATGCAATGTACTGGCCCTCATTGGGGGGAACATGATACATGAGGACAAGGAGTACAATGCATGTCCATACAGTGCTGCTAAGTACAGGGGTATGATGTGTTTGTAAATGGTGGCTAACAATAGGCAATATTAATGTGCTGGCTCTGTAAAGAACTCTGGACAATGTTTGAGATCCTGTGATGTGTTTCTCTGTTTATGTCTTGCAGGTGCCATGCAGAGGCAACCCGCATACAATGTTGCAGAGACAGCAGCCATCACATAAGCTGTGAAAACACACTATGCTGTTCTTTATGGCCGTAGCCGGCAAAATCTGCGAGAACAGACTGCCCTATGGGATGATCTTATCGACAGAGTAAACATCTTTCTGCCACCATAGATGAACATACAATCAGGTCAGGCATAGAGCAATTGACCGGATACATTGTGCCCGGCAAAGGGCTGCTGCTGTAGTGGGGAATCTTACTGCTACCGGTGGGGGTCCAGCCACACAGGCCCCACTTATGGCAACAGACGAGCTCCTTGCCAACCGTGGGGTAGCCCCCGCACAACATCAAACACGTGAAACACCAGTCATGGAGGTGGGTGGCACCCAGGCAACAGGCGAGGAGTATGCCAGTACAGCCAAACTGCACATCAATGTAATGAGGTAGCAGTGAAACTGTCTTCTACAGAGTCCCTAGATGCATATGTCAGTGCAAAATGGATTAGTGAGTGGTGTTTGGTAATGCACACAAGTGCGCATCTATGGTGAAGTACAACAAATTTTGTAATATCATATTGTGTACTGTACAGAAACATAGCATTCATCTTGTACCAATGCCATATGTGAATCTGCTGACAATACTTCTGCCCCACAACTACATAGATCCCTCTGGTCTGCACTTGGGACAGCAGCCTGAAGCTGGTAAGTATGGGATTTTCCTGTTGTGGCTTACCAGTACCCCAGGTATGTTAAGGTCATGCATGTGACCATGCACACAACTGTTACACTCAGCCATTGGGCAAGATTTGCATGTTCAGTTGTGGTGGTGTTTACTGCATTGTATCACGGTGGTCATCACAGAGGCCTATTTGCAGGAAATGTCACATATCTGTAGCATACCTCACAACATGTCATTGCAGGACATCTGAACAAAGACTGACACAATGTGGGGGACAAAGGCCAAAAACTAGGGTCATATTGTATAAATTATGGTTATACAGTGCATATAAATGGTGTAAATGCCTGTTAGAATGCCAGGTATTTGTGATACACAAAAATGAGAGCACAAGAGACAATTTCAGAATCCTGCCAACTGTCATGTGACCTATAACCTGTACAATTTAATTGTAAAGCAAACAGATCTGTTATGGGAACAATTATGACACATAACAATTGTACAACAACCTAGATGCATATGTGTGCACAGGCTGAAGCTAATATTGTGTTGACGCAGCTTTCAATATAACTACAACATTACATTTTATGCCATCAATAACAGAGACTCTTTGATTAATAGCAAATAATGATCAGCTGTCCTACCAGGATTAGCCTAACATATACCCAGTTGCCTGCTACAGCAACAGCCATGGTCCACATAGAGCTGATGAAGCTGTTAAGGGATCGCATTTTTGAGATGTATCAGCCTGGAGAAGGGTACCAAAACATTTCCACAGCATTGCATATACCATGGAACACAATGCAGACAGTCATCAAAAGGTGACGAAAATATGGGGCTACAGTGACATTGCGAAGGAGTGGACATCCCACCAAATTCTATAAGAATACAACACAAAAATTGGCCAGGGAGGCTGCCAGGAGTCCTACAGCAACAGTGAAGGAGTAGCAGGAATATCCAGCAAGTACTGGGTGTGTACTACATGTGACAACAATTTTCCATGGTCTCCATATGTCTCGCCTATAAGGTAGGGTTGAAAGATGACAGCAGTTCCTCACACCAAACAACATCCAGGCCTGGAGAAAGTCTGAAAGCAATATATCAGGTCTCCAAAATGCAAGTGGGAAAATGTGTTATGGTCATATGGGACCAAGGTTGAACTCTTTGGCTAGAGTTCTGACAGGATTGTATGGCACAATAACACCACTGCAGATCACCACAACAACAACACCCCCATGGTTAAGCATAGTGATGACAGTGTCCTGCTTTTGGGTTTCTGTTAACAAGCTGGAACTGGGGCTCTAGGCAAGCTGGAGGGGATTATGAACAGTTCCAAACACCATTCCCTTGTGGCTCCAATCCTTCTGGTGTCTGCCCCATAGCTGTGGATGGAGAGGAATGGCATCTTTCCACACAACAATGGCCCAAACCATACATCCAAATCAACAAAAGGATGGCTTCACCAGAACACATGCAACATTCTGCACTGGTCCAGCCAGAGCCCACACCTACATCCAATAGAAAATATGCAGGGTGACCTAAAGAGGGGAGTGCACAGGAGATGCCCTTGCAATCTGACATAGTTGGAGGTGTTTTGCAAGGGAGAGTTTACAAATATTGGCAAGTCAATATGCGTCATGCTGATAGACACCTTCCCAAGAGGACTGAATGTTGTGATTAAATCAAAAGGTGTTTTAACAGAGTATTACTTTAAGGATGTGCACACTCATGCAACCAGCCTTTTGTACCTACTGCATCTACCATATGTTACCCGTAACTGATGTATGTTCTTCAGTTGGATTGCACAGGTTGTATGTCATTTGAAATGAGGGAAATGTTATAACCTGATTTCTGAGGTCTCATGTGATATATCACAAAATCCTGGCATATAAACAGGGGTGTGTACACTTAATATATCCACTGTAAGCTTGGGAAGTTGTTTGAGTAACCGCCTTTGATTTAACATACATGTACTGCAGGTTATGCAGTCTGCACCTCAAATTATGACTTCAGTTAGTGGCACCATTCCACAGGTCATCCCAGTAATGTATCAGACAAACACAGGAGTTATGGGGAACATACCAAAAATATGAGCCAGACATTTGGACATTCAGCAAAACTCTGTACAATCAGGAGGTATGTTCTGTAGGAGTTGCCACAGTTTTATACAGGTGAACAGCAATAATGTTTACATGGGTGCATTGTGTGCTAGGTGAAGGCCCATCACCTGCTAACACCACTCACGTATCCAAGAGGTGTATATTAGCAGTAACAGTAAGTGGAAAGGGCTGCACTGCATGATCCTGAAGGTCTGTCCAGAGTGTGTATATTATTGTCTCACTGTGTGTCGTGAATGTCCCCAATTGGCTAATGTGAGGTCTGTGTAATGCTTTGAGGCACCTCGTGTGTGTGTGTGTGTGTGTGTGTGTGTGTGTGTGTGTGTGTGTGTGTGTGTGTGTGTGTGTGTTTGTGTGTGTACCAGCAAGCCTTATAGTGCAGGTAGCAATTTATATATGTTGTTTTTTCCTCACAGGTAGACATGGTGGTGCAGTCCCTCCCACTCTGATCCTCATGTCAGTGACTCTCCAGAATCTGACCATGATGATGCTCCTATTGAGGCACAGGTGGGTTTGTCAGGGGCTGAATCTGTGCCATAAGTTGGCATCCCACTGTTGTCAACCCCATCCCCGCACACAGTCATAATGCCCACACATACCCCGTCATCAGTGGCCACAGATAATGGACAGTTCGCGGGTGGTGGCATGGAACAAGTTAGTGTGGTGACTATGCCAAGTGAGGATGTGGGCACTAGCCATAGCCAGAGTGCTGGTGAGGTCCCACACAGGCAGATGGGCAGAAGTGCTCAGAGGAGAATTGCAGCCCGGCATGCCCCTGTTTCAAGTGCCACAGCAGCAGTCACCAGATGCATGTTTTGGGCCATCATGGAGGCACAGGCACGTAATGAACCTAACACCACACATATATGCAGGGTCATGGATGAGCACACCCCCGGTGTCCATGACGATACTCATGAACTCACTCCGGCCACCCGTGAGCATACTGAGGTCATGGATAGATGGTGGGGGGAAAACTTTGGCACTCCTTGACCATGTAATATCTGTGCTTGAGCATTTTTCTGGGGATGACCAGCAGCCACGTGGACATAGGGCAGCACCACAATCAGCTGAGAGTCTACGTGGCCATGCATCATCACGTTCCTGTACTGGCAGTACCACCAGCACTACTGAAGGGGGTGTGCTGTCCATGCTATGATGCAGCAGGTCATGGGCACGAGGTCCTAGCCGGTCCCAACAGGGCTGCAGATCCAGCAGACAGCAGTCACCATTGGGGAGTAGTACTGCATCCGGACCTGGCCCTGGTGGTGCCGATAAGACCCCCTGGCAGGACCAGTTCCCATGTCCGTGGCCAGAGACAGTGAACTGTACACCCTGCCATGTATGGCTCACAGCTGTCCAAACTACCCCTGTGTAGGGTGGCCACATGGCGTGACTGTATGCATATTACAAACACTCACACATCACCATCAGACAAGTCACCTCTACACCCACACACACCACCCCTGTACAGCCCATTTAATGAACACCCCACAAACACACACACATGATATCAACTGTATGGCCCAGCCTAGGCCTCTGGCAAACCCACACCACACCCTGTGTATATGATGATACCTGTGCCACATTGCTGTCATCCATACCATCAATGCAGGGGACATGCTAATATGGGTCTGATGCACATGGTGAATATAGCACAGTGTAGCTATGTAATACTATGTACAGTGTTGTCTGCTTGCATTTGTTATGGGTACACATACAGGTGTATGTACCTTATTAGTTAGGATGCATTATTGCTGTTAGTACCACTGAATTAATGTAGTCTGACATGCTGTATTCTGTTTATGTTCCAGATGTCTATGTGTCTGCAGGCTGTGGCCCTGCAGACATTCCCAAGAGAGAGTATGGCAGGATGGGAATACACTGACCATTTCATAGGCAAGGTACAGCTTTATGTGTACATGTACCAGGTGTGTATGTATACAACAGTGCATGAGGGACACTGTTGTCAGACAGTGTGACCTTGCATATATACCCCTTGTCACAGACAGGTAGCCTTCAGACATGTCAACTCAGTATGCAGACAGGTAGCCTTCAGACATGTCAACTCAATGTTGTGTAGTACCACAGTGTCATACATACAGAACAGGTTACTGCAGTACTGTCAGCAGGTCCCTCACAAGTGTAGCCATTACATTAACTGCAACAAATTCACCAGTCAACATCTGCTGGCCCTGCCATTTCTTTCCCATGCACTCAACCCTGATGCAGTCGATGAGGGCATGCATGATACTGGATATGATACTGTGTATGACAGGTTTGTGATATGTATTCCTGAGTTCACCAGGTGGAACAGGGAGACAAAATGGTATACCCTTTGCATACACACAGTAAGGACTGACACAGGGGATGTGCACACAGTAACATAAACACAGTTGGCAATAGACAGATTAGTAAACCTACATTTCCACCTTGCTATACTGTACTACTACATACACATGACATGCCCCACATAGATTATATGAATGGGACATAACACACCACCTCTTACAACATGTAATGTTTTGAATGCCTTCATGGATGGTGAGATAACCCACTGGAAATAGGATGTGCATTCATGTATTGCTTCTACAAGCCTGGACAAGTGATAGTGTAGCAGACATTGTATCAGCATGATGTTTCAGTCAGGTATGATGCCTGATGCTGCCATGTGTGTCATTACACTCACTGTGGCTGATTTGGCAACAATATCGCATACATGGGCATTGGTAAGGGACACAGAACAACATCTGGATATTCCATAGACATCTGTACAGAGGACTGGTATGACGTGCACAATGGTTTGCCAACACATTCACTGCCAGCTTTACCCCTCTCCCCCCAGGGGTACAATCAGAATGCCAGAAGAATGCCAGGCATCCAGGATTACTGCAGTCCAGGTTACACCTGCATTGGCCACGGGCAAGAGTACAGCTTTCATGGGACCCCAAATTATCCCTGGCTGTGTTCTACATGAGCTACAAAGATACTTAGCACCACATCTGTGTGCCCTCTTCAGTCACAGTCTCACCTCAGGCTTTGTCCCTCCCAAATGGCACACTGCTACAGTCATCCCCCTCCATAAAGGTATGGCAACTACAGACCCTGGGAATTATCAGTCCAGTAGCCTGATGAGTCTGGTGTGTACAGATATGGAGTGCATCATCAGGGACCTGCTCGACAAACATATAGGTAATCTCCTAACTCTGGACCCCACACAGTTTGGCTTTGTGAAAGGGAGATCATGCCTGCTCGACCTGGTAGACATCACTGAGACAGTCACCAGGGCTATGTATGACAGTAAGGCATTGCATACAGCCTATATCAGTCTGGCCAAGGCTCTTGATACCATTCCTCAGTCAGGAATTATGGATGAACCCACCAAACTAGGCATCAACCCCTGTATCAGCGGGGGGGGGGGGGGGTTACAAATTTGCTCACAGATAGAACACACAGTGTAGAAGTAGCATGCTCCAAGTCAGACTGTCAGCCAGTCTCGAGTGGAGTCCCACAGGGAACAGTCCTGGGTACTCTCCTGTTCAGCATGTAGTTTTTGGGAGTCCAGGCCAACACAAAGGAACTCTGGCTGACCAGGTTCATAGACAACTGCAAGCTGGGAGCCATCATTAACTCCACAAGTGATGCAGACATCCTACAGAAAGGCCTCACTGAGACTACTGACAGGTGTGGAAACTATGGCCTGAAGCTTAACACAACAAAATGCATCATCAGCCCCTTTGCTAAAATCTCAGTTCCCACTAAGTACCACATCGATGGGAGCCCACTGAACACTGTAAGTGTTATAAGAGATCTTTTTACTCACCTGTCTAGTAGGTAGCCCCTACCTATCTAGTTATTTCTACTATAGTGTTACGCAGTTATCGCATGTGCTACAGAGCTTATAGGGGTGATCAGTGTCCAAAGGTACTTCTAAGGTAAATGAAAGCAGCAGATTTTGTGAAGTAGGGCAATGTGAGGTGTACTTTGTGGGCAGGGTCTCCTAATACTTGGACCTATGGATCCACACACACACAGGCAGGTGGGGCTCACCTTTTATGCTGGCACATGTGACTGTTTACAACTGGTATGCCACTGTCCACAGCAGGACATCACTGTATGCCATTCAGAGTATCTGTGTGTGTGACTCACTCTGTATGTGTCCCCCTGTGTCTTTATCTGTATCACTGTCTGTCTCTCAGTTCCCCACATCTACGTGTGTGTATGCTTGAAATATGTTATCTGTTGCCCATACATATGCGTGTGTATCTTATGTAACAGATGCAGATATATCACATATGGGCCACCTACAGCTAGCTGATGGTAATCCTGTCTGATGTGTGTGTGTGGGGACAGTTGAGGTGTACGTAGCTGTCTGTATGCCTGGACATATATATACAATATAGTCATATATTCCGATGTGGGTTCCAACATGTCCTGTGATTCTGTTAAGTGTAGGAGCATGCTCAGTGTGATCTATAGTTAGGGTGGGACTCCATTCCAGAGATAGGTGTACTCCAGTCCAGGGTTTTGTGTGCTACAGCCATACCTCTCAGGTGTACACAGGACTTTCCTCAGGATACTTGTTTTGTTTAGCAGACATTTTTTGATATATCTGTAGTCTGAAACTGCAATGTATTGTGTCATTACCTAGTGCCAGGCATCTTCAGATCATCACAGTGCTTTACCAGAGGAATACTAGTTGTATGATGCATACACCAATATTATGAGGGCAGCTATGTAAATTCTTGCCCAACAAGGCCATTTGTGAGGTGTGGCTACAGCCAGAGTAGTAATGATACACAGCTGTGTGAACAGTCCAGCAACCTGGTGATATACTGACTGGAGATCTCCTGCTTGTGTAGTATCTTTCTAACCTGAGATGTCATATCCTTGTATGTGCATACCTCCGACCTGTACATTTTTTGGCAGTTTGTCCAGGTGTTTGGCTAGAGGTTTCATCCTTTCTATGTACACTTGTGTTTTTATGGCAAGTTAGTTACATATAATTGAAATGTGATGTTACAAAATAATACAGACATTACTGTTTCTGAATACATAAACTTCAGACAATTCCCACTACTGCAAACCCCTCACCCCACCAACTTTCTCAGTATGTAAGGGTGATATGGTTTACTATTGTTTGTGGGAACAACAGTCTGTCAGCAGCACTGTTGCCGAAAATCAGAATGTCATGCACAAAATTTAAATAGATGGGATAGTCGAATACACTTATGCGAATGCAGTAATGCATTCACACAAGTGTATTTGACTATCTGTATGGAGATCATGGTACAGTGGGGATTGGAAATTCATCCATATCCCCACTGTAGTGTGATCTTGGAGTTAGAATATATTAGTAGCGGGGGTGTGGGTGGCTCCTATACGGCTATCACGTGATGGTTTTGGTAACAATGTCGACTCAAATGTGTCGATCATTTGGGTCGACATTGTGGCCTTTCGGAATGTTTGTGTTCAGTTTTACTTTTCGTTGTTTCAAACAGCAAATGTTTTGCCATTCGAACAAATGATAGTAAACCGGGTGATATTTACAACACATGCCTATCATTGTGCCTTTGTTCCACTTTTCTTTCTGCCCTTGTCCAGACATCTTGCTGTCAGAGCTTGGGAGTTATGGGTGTGGGTACAGAGTGCATTCAACTGTGCAGGCATGTCCATTATTTGTAAAAGCTAACATAAGAAAAAGGATTATTGAGAATGACCACTGGCAACAGTACCACACATAACTTATATTCACAAAAGCCTTGGCACCTCTGCTACACATCCTTCAAGATATCAGTAATATGTGTAGCATATTCCACATAGCACTGTGACTTCCAGGTATGTCAGTGGCAGAGCAGTGGGTGTCACTGACATGCATAACAGTTGGCACTGCAGTTATCTACACATGGCCCTGTCAAAGGCAGTACTGTACCTAGGGCAGTACAAGACGACTGCCAGGAGGACATACTGGCCAGATACAGATAGTATTAACCACACATATACATAGCTCATTGACCCCTGCATATTGTGGACAGGTAACATGTTTTTATGTGTATTGGTACAGCCCTGCCAGTGTGTGTTATGCTGCTATTTCCATTCAAATATATATGTTACTCCATTTGTGTGGGTATATGGGAGGCACACCTGTCCACTGTACACATTAGCACAGACTGTGCTGGTATTTGCTTTACATTTTGGTTCCATTTACCATACTATTGTGCCCTATCTTGGGGACTGGAGGCATATCATTAAAGAGGATAGGTTAGATTGTACTGGCATATATTTGAGTTTCAGACTTCTTACCCTTCATAGCCTTACTGCAACTGTGGGTCCTGCTGTGCTATCACTGTGTGAATCTGTAGGGGGTTAATTCAACATTGACACCATTTGTGTGCCTTTACCAGACATTTCTCTGTGGTTTTCTACAAGTGATTTGCTGTGTGGGTGTGAGGGGGGTGGTTATGGGACCCCGACCCTGACATCCATGCCTGTGACTGATGACCCCCCACTTAGTTGTCCCCACACCTATGCTGCAATGGGATTTTCCACCTTGGGTACTACTGCATACTGTGTGGAGGCAGTTTTGGCCATACATTTCCTGGTGGCCAACATAGCTGTCAGTTGTGTGCTGCTATCCCAGTAGGCTCCATTCCCTTGCATGCATGCAGCATTACCATAGATATGGTAGCAGAACATACTATTCCATTCATTTATTGTTAAGAAGACTGACTTACCTTGTGCTTGCAGCAGTTATGAGGACAGTGCTTGAGGGCTGCCTGTGTTGGATGCACACAGTACACTGCCTATATAGGGTAAGTTACAGGTAATGTGATATGTGTGTCATCCATTTTACTGTGTGTGCGAGTCAGAGAGAGGTGTCAGTCCCTGGGGTCCCTACAGTGTCAGTGTCAGTGTGTGTGCTATGTGTTGTCTCTTTGCCAAGGCCTGAGCATACTGGGCATGCCTCTGTCTGCCTATTGAAGCAGGCTCAGGGGCCTCCTCCTGTGAGTTCCTCTGTGTCTGTGGGGACCTTGACAATGGTGGTGGGCTGTGTGGCCCTTCCCTGTGCTGATCCTGCTGCAGCTGTTTCTGCAGGATCATATTGTGTAGCATGGCACATACTATGAACATGTGTGCACATGTGGCTGGAGAGTACTGCAAGGCTCCACCAGATATATCAAGGCAGTGGAACCATGACTTGAGCATCCCAAACACATGCTCTATAATGATCCTGGTTTGTGTGTGTGCCTCATTATGGCATTCTTGTGTGGGTGTGTGTGCATTTCTGATGGGTGTTATCATCCATGGGTTCAGTGCATAGCCAGCATCCGTCACCAGATGGCCATACGGGATGCTTCCACTGGCAAATGCCTGGTACAGCTGAAATTAATGCCAGATGTGGGAGTTGTGATAGCTTCCAGGGCTGCCAGCACACACATCCATGATAATCCCCTGGGCACTGCACATGACCTGGCAGATGATGGAGGGGGAAGCCCTTGCTGTTTATGTAGACCCTACCCTGTTCAACAGGTGGTGCTTTGATGTGGATGTGTGTGCAGTCTATGGCACCCAGTACCTCCGGGTATTCTGTTACACGGTGGAAGAGATGCATATTGCTGGTCCTCTCCTCATGGGTGTTTGGGAAGTAAATGTGCTCACCGGCATGTGGTAGCATGGCATCCAGGAACTGGTAGAGTACCCTGGATGCAGATACCTGTGGGACCCCCATAATATCCACAGTAGGTCTTTGGAAAGTTCATGTAGTTAGAATTCTTAAGGCTACACATACCTTGGTATCCACTGGGATAGATTCCCCTCTGTTGGGTCTAGTTCTGAGATGAGGCCGGCACAGCTCGGTGATTTGCCGAAGTATGTCTCTGTCCACCCTGTAGCGTTCTACTATCTCCAGATCATGTAGCCCCTGGTAGGTTATCCTGGGTCTGAACACTCTTTCTCCTCCTCCTTGGTCTATGGCGGTTGTCAGTATTATCCACCTCTCCGGCCTCAGCATCTAGCACATACTGATGGATCAAAGAAGTGGCAGCCCCTAATATTTTTCCACTTAAAATTCCCCCACATGTATACACCAATGGTGCAGAGTTTGTGGGAAAAACCAGACTGTAAAGTGTTTCCATACTTTATACTGTTGTGCCGCAGATGCTGCCTGTATGATTGGCTGACTATGATACATTCCATCTGCCATCTATATTACTCATGGCTTTGATATGGCCACTGTGAGTGTTACAGGCATTACTGGTAATTAGTGCATGATTGCCTTTATTCTGTCGTTGCCCTTTTTTTAATTATTTTTACTTACATCTCCTCCCACTTTCAGCTATGCAGCACCTGTCAGCTGTATTATTGTGTGCTTTGCCTGGCTCATTGTAAGTTGCAAGAGTCCTATATTAGTGATTTCTACTTCATTTCTCCTTTATTGTGCTGTTGGCCTTCCTTTCTTTTTTTTTTACATCTCCTCCCATTTCACAGGATATCAACTCAACATTTAAAACAGTCTAGCAATTTTTCAAAATCGCAAAAAAAAAAACGTAATTTAGTGTTATAAGTTGATTTCAATTTGGCCACTAGAGGCCACCAAACTCAATAAAATCATATGCAAACTTCACTACAAAATCATTGAAGAGCTGATTACACGTTTAAAAAAGATTTTCAAAGGTGTCATTAATACCTGAGATTGTAAGACTCTTTAAAAGAAAATTCAGTATTTTTCTTACACACTTAATTGATTTTCTGAATCACCACCAATTCTGCTATTATACAGCCTTTTGGTTCCAAAAAGAAAAACAGCAACACATCTGGCATTCAGTGCTTTTTTGCCTTCCTGTCTGCAAGACATGAACCTTTGTCCATTTGGTCTTGAATCCATTCACCCCATACAGTAACACTTCGAACAATGCTCCAGTCAAAAGCCAAATGGATGAGTGCATCATTTAGGCAGGTATGAAGTCTGCTTTACTATGGTCAGTTATAGACTACCAACCTTCTTGCAGCCAAACTGTGTCCATCAAATAACTAACTTTTTTCTTTGGCACCAGACCTCTGAGCTGGCAATCCATGGGCTCTCAGAGAAAGGCAGAATGACCACTAATCTTCTCCTGCAGCCTAAATGCCCACTAATTGGCCCACCAGCATCATCACCAGTCTCCAGCCAATCTGAGGAATGTGATAATGAAGTAATCATACTTTCAAATAGACAAACAACTTCTAAATGAACCTAACCTCCTGTGCACTGGACATATGCCCTCACATCACAGTGAGCATGCACTATTCCTTTCATGTACAAGTGTGTGCTTCCAAGCACCTGCATTGAAGGCTACAATATGGAATGGTAAACCTTGTGCATGCTTCAGGGTCATGTTTTCACATGTTCTCAAAAAGGTGGTAGTATGCTGTATGACCCTAACTGCCCCACCTTCCCCCAAGACACCCATGTCTAGCCTGCCCTGCTGGCTACTCTAAAGTTTTTTAATTAAATCTGGGTCAGCTGGATCAGAGTTGGGACTTTATTCCACCTTCACTACTTTCTCAATGGCTTAACATTTCAGTTCAGTAAGATCTGATGAACAGCACATACAGTCCAAGATATGAATCTATTTTGGGGATCTATTGCTCCTGGGACTGCTTCTTTTTGGCATCTACTTTTCTGAAGTCAAGGCCAATGTCAGGGGTCTCTGGCTGACCAGATTTACAGATGACTGCAAATTAGGAGCACTCATAGAATCCCCCACCAACACTAATATTCTCCAAGAAGGATGACACAAACAAATACTGATGTCAGAGCCATGAACTAAAACAAAATGCAAAGAAATGCATTATAGCATCCTTCATGAAGTCAGCTATCACTGGTAACTATCATGTGGACAACACACCCCTAAAACTGGACCCACTAGTCAGGGACTTGGAGGCACACATAGTAATCCATCCTTTGACCATTTTTTGTCTACAGTGGTAAGGAAATCATTCTATGTTGTGCTGCTTACAAACAAAGGTAAGTTATCTAGGTCCAAGGAGGTCACTGTTCCACTGCATTCTGCACTTGTCAGATCTGTCATTGAGTAGAATGCTCCCTTTGGTATGTACCTAACCAGGCACATCCACAGAGGTTCCTCAATGAAAAAATATAGGTTATTGAGGGGAGATCTATGTCTACCAAACAAGGCATCTTTGGACCCAACTCTGATGGATCTCACACCACGAGAATTACCCATTCTAAAGACTCAAACCTCACCTGTGATATAAACAGGACCTTCTAGAGAGACAGTTATGTATGTTAGAGACTACTCCTTCTCTGTAACAGGTTCTCCATCTATGTGAAGCAGAGTTCCTCCATAGCATAATTGAAGTGCAACTTGGATTGGACAACTGGATGGGGAACCAGAAATATTCCCCCCGGTTTGGCATCTGTGTTTCTAATGGACACAGGCATACTGTAAATTGTTCATTTCCCAGGCCTCTGCTTGTAACTGTTTAATCTCCCAAGCCCCTGATTACACTTACCAAAGGGGGCAGAACTGTTAAGAGATTTGGGGCACATGGCTAGGCTTAAAAAGGCCCTTGTGGTCATTAGTCTAGTACACTTCTGTTAACCTAAAAACCTATGAGCGCCAGCAATCAGAGAACTACATTTGATAATATTAATTATCTGGCAATGACCTATGGCCTGGAGACCAGACAGACTTGGAGGGTACTTTCAGTTAAGGTTTGCAGTTTTCTCTTCATATGTCATTGTCACTATTTAGAGATGGTTTGCCCTCATTATACATGTTTTTGAGGATAAATGATATGAAAAATGGATTTCCTAGAATCAAAGCCTCCACCATATGTAGTGGTTTCCCATAAATATATATATATATATATATATATATATATATATATATATATATATATATACCACAAAATTGTTTAGACCAAGGAATACTTGGAAGATGGTACAGACAGTGGGGAACCAATGCAGGCTATTTTCTATTTCACAGCTGATTAATGTACTAAAATTTGTTTATTAACTTTCATTATATAAGCATTTTTTGCAAGAACTATATATGGATGGTACTGGATGCCTAAAAGTGAAGAGTCAGACTTACTAGAAAAAGTGCTTTGTGAAGGTCATAGCTTGCAGTTGCCTGGAATAAAGCATTCGTTTGTACAGTGTAGTAGTGTTAGATAAGCGTGGATAGAAGTAGCAAAGTTTTATAGTGCCCTTGCAGGAATTCCCTTTTCTCTGGATGAGGACTGGTTATGTTTTCAGTCAAACATCTTTAACAGATTAACATCTATTTTATGAATTTGGACAATTCAGGTAACAAATATTTCTAGATTATATATTGAGTCTTTACAAAGGCAAACTGGAAAACTCTCCCAAAGTGGCTGGCACAGGTTCACAGTAACATGCTTAATGGTTATCCCATCTAAACATTAAACAAAGTTCATTTGCAGCATCCTAGTATATAAAAAGGAAAGTATGGAGTTTAGCTAAACAGTGGAAGGAAACTATTTCTGGCTTATTTTCCTTTAGCTTTTATATCATCTAAGTTTTTATTATATTTTATGAAAAGTTAAGTATTATACTAATTTGTGAACTATGTTATATTGATGTTCATACTTCTCCTTATTTACTGTTTTAAATTGTTGTATGCAGAGCTGTTTTTGAATTAAACAAAAAAATGAAAAAAAAAAAATCACAGAAATATTTCATTAATGATGTGGCCAACAGGGAAGTAACAAATAACTAATAAACAACTTCAGAAGTCCTCTTCTTCAAATCAGGCCATTATAGGCTATTTAACCTGATTGCAGTTGCAAGAACATTTGTAGACTGGATTCTGTGAGAAATGACTAAGGACCTTCCAAAGAACACCCATATTCATGGCCAAAACAAACAAAGCTTCATTACCATAAAGTGCAGCCAATCAGGCATCCTGCCACTCTGTGTCAGATCTTGATTAGGGCATGAGGGCAGTTTCATGCCATTTCTTATGAGATTCTTAAGATATTTGACTCGGTATCAGATCAAAAACTATTCGACAATTTGAAAAGGCTTTCCATAGACCAAGTTGAGTGCAAAGTTTTAAACTTCTCTATTTTTCTCCAATTTTGAATTCCTTTGTCTGTTGTTTCATAAATATTGTTGCAGTCGTGACATGACTTCTGTTTCTGTGATAAAAGTGAGTCAGATTCTGTGGGCTTTTCTATTAACTCCACAGTTGTCTGCCTGAGAAGTTTGTATTTATAAGAATGTTTTTTGTTTGTTTCATCCACATGAAGCCTCAAGCTGTTCACTTTGTCTAGTTAAAGCTTCAGGGAGTTTTTACTCTACAAAATGTAGATAACACTATTAAACGACTGGATATAGAGCAGGAAATTACCAAACCACATGGAGAAATACGTGCAAGAAAAAACTCAGAGGATAACAATAAGGGGGAGGTTGTCAGGGGGGGTGAAGTAATTAATGAATGGCACAAAAGGTCAGTACTGGAGCTTCTGCTGTTTGACATATTCATCTCTGATGTCAAAAAGGAATTAGAAAGAGACTGTGTCTATTTGAAGATGACACAAAAATTAGAACCACATTCCTGGATAAGGGAAGAAGTCTGAAAAGGGCACCAGAAATCCCGTTTAAGTCAGCAGAAGGGTGGCAGTTGAGATTCTGTGAAAATGAGTTCTGCATTTTTGATGCAAGAGCATAAAGGGCACATATAAGCTAAAGAATATTAAACTAAGAGAGACAGGAGCTGAAAATGACATAGGACTGGTTACACTAACCTCAGATCATCAAGTCAACTAGAAAAAGTAGTAAAAACATCCAGGAAAGTATTGGTTCATAGGTTCATCGGTTGGGACTAGGCTATCAGCCCTAGGGCCTATACAAGCCTAGCCATAACAATTCCCTGGCTATTTCTTCCCACACTATTTACTTCCCTGGTCTCCTGCCTAGCAGGGTGACTGACGTGATCCCTGGAGTGAATTTTCTTTCTCCCATCCAATCGTCAAGGTTCCTTTTGAAGAGGGCCAAAGAGGCGCTCTGCGTGACATGTATGGGCAGTCTATTACAGAGTCTGGGGAGTCTCTGGGTCAGGAACCTATCCCTCTGTAGTTTGCATGGCACAAACTCCTGAGAGTCAGGACATAGTTCTTCTGCTCTGCTGAATGCCATTGGGAACACATCTAGAATATTGTGTGCAATGTTGGAGATCATGCAAATAAAAGGTTGTGAGACAACTGAAAAGTATACAGATTCCAAGAGTCATCCATGAAGAGGAAATGTGTATAAGAAACATCTGGAACTGCTAAATTTAATTTTATATATACTAGGGCAGATCGGGAAATTATATGGTTACATAAAATATTACATGTGAAAAGTAAAGGGAATCTGCATGGGTTTTCTCCAGCTCCTCTGGTTTCCTCCCACATTCCAAAGATACCTTGCAGTAGGTGGATTGGACACTCTAAACTGGCCATAGGCGTGTGTGTGTGTGTGTGTGTGTGTGTGTGTGTGTGTGTGTGTGTGTGTGTGTGTGTGTGTGTGTGTGTGTGTGTGTGCAGGGGAGGTATGAAAGAACAACTGCAACAGAGCTGGCCATACGGTGGTGTGAACATTGGCTCTAAATGATGGTGACTGTTGATGTGACACCATGATCCCATGTGCAAAAATGGGAAAAAAGCAGGTTATAGATGGATTGATGGATGGAAGGATGGATGAAAAGTAAAGGGATGGGTGTAAAGGACAAGGGAAGAAAAGGAAGAGGGACAATAGATGCATATGGAAGACTTTAATCGAACTCAGAACATTTGTACAAAACATTTCTTTGACGTTGAATCTGTGTATTCAACACCAGCAGCAGGTCCTGAGCCAGACACACAGCAGTTTCTTGCACTGCTACTGATTCACAACCCTTTGTTAGACGCAAAACAGCTCCTTTGCCTCAAGAACAGAGGAAACAGTCTTTTCCTGTTCTACCTTTTCCCTTCAGAACCAACAGAAGGAAATCCATTGACATTGAACCACAGAGAGGAGGGCACAAAATGAAAGAACCACCACCAGCGAGCTATATGAGGACGCTCAAGAAACTGTGGGCGCCCATATCCATGGACTAGTATGGAACTTATCAAACCATAAGTTAACAGACTTTGAACTTTCTGCCTTGAACAAAGGTTTGAGCTATATTTCTACAGAATCTGCTGACATTTCAAAGACTCAGAACATTTATATGAAACGTTTCTTTGAAATCTATGTTCAATAGTAACTTGAACAATGATGATGTTAATCTTTTTAAAAAGCCTAGCATTTTTACCCCACATATTGAACAAGTTTTAGAAGTATTTTTGAAAGCTTGTAAGGCTGATATGTATAAGGTATTTTCTAACAAAAATAGAACTAGAAGTTTTAAATGTAAGGGATCTAAAATGTTGTTTAATTTAAATGACAATGAGCGTAAAGCATTGCATGATTTACAGTATGCACAGGACATAGTTTTTCACAGAGCCAATAAAGGTGGACCAGTTGTTGTCTTGGATAGATCCTATTATTTTGGGAATATGGAATTAACGTTACAGGATACTGATGTTTATAGAATTGTAATGCAAGAAAATTTGATGCATGTTTTAATGGAATGTGTGACTATGGAAATTTTGTCAAAGGAATTGTTTCAATATTTTATTGTAGAGTCTCCACTGATTCCCTTCCGCAAGGGCTACCCAAAATTCATAAAAATCCACAACAGCCAGGTTTCAGACCCATAATAACAGGAAATGGTTGGTTACCATATCCCATCTCTATTTATCTAGATAAACAGTTGAAACCCATATTAGATGCATGCCCAGCAGTTTTGAAAGATACAGAACATTTTTAAGAGACTTATGCTCGGTTAAGTCTGAGGTGCAGAGCCATGCAATGACTTTGCTGGTTACCCTTGATGTTACCTCCCTCTTTACTTGTATTCCAAATAATGAGGGCATTAGTATGGTTGAGTCTTTCTTGGTTAGGAATGGAAAGTATAGTTTACAGCACATTGATTTCTTCTGTCTCTTGTTAGAATTAGTTCTGGAGAACAGTGTATTTGTCTTTAATGAAGTATGCATTTGGAAGATATTCACACTAATGTGGACCTAATAAAGTTTTTTTTTTTTTTTATTAAGAGAGTTGTAGACATTTGCAATATGCTGCCTGAGTCATGGGCTGTGAATCCACTGATGTCCTCCATAGGGAATGGGACAGTTGGAAAGGGTTGCAAAACCCCAGGATGGAAGGGTCAGTATTTACATATTGCATGCACCTAAATGGGTAGAGAAGTTAAATACATTGTTTACTTCTGATATCATGTTATGTAATGTACTTGCAGCATATTGCACATAACTGTGAAAATCAATATCTGTGCCAGGATAGGAGCTAAAACAAAACATGGATGAAGACATGACAAGGAATAAAGTATAGGAGCATAAGATTGTCATAAATTTCCACCTTCTTGTTCCAAGGAGATACAGTTCAATCTGGATAAATATGGGCAACATCAGTCTGGCAAGAAACAAAATGCAAAATGAGAAAGCTTATCTTTTCTATATAAATTATCCACATCACCTGTCAACTTTTATATTAGAAATGAGAGAAGAATAGATACTTCTAATACTTTGAATTCACCTGGTTGAGTAATTTCAGTAAACGTTTAACTCAAAATATTGAATTATGTAGCTATAAGATGTGTAAGAAAAATATGGGTCAAAATTAAACATGCATATTTGAGCTACTTAGATTTCAAATCACTCACTTCTGTATTATTGGTATTACAGTCACCACTGAATGAAGGGACATTCAGTAAAGTCTGTTGAAATGAGTAGTTATCTTGTATTAGTTAGTTATTATTCCTTATAAATGTGACAACCTAAGCATATGGCTTTTCAGGTAATTTGACATTTATTTCTCAAGCATTCTTATACATGGGGACATAAGGTATAATATCATGATCACTGTGTGTTAAGGTAATCTTAGTAAAAGAGGATATAAGTAAACTATATATAACAAAACTGAAGGAAAATACAGCTCCCGTAATTAAAATATATTTGCCAGGTAAGAATTTTTTGAAAAGATGTCATATATGCATTAATTTATTTATTTTGAACATTATCCTGAGGTCACTTACAGTCTATTTTCACAGTTCTTGGCTTATTTCCAAAGAGCTCAAAAACACTTGCTTGTATATTGTGCAAAACTAGAAAAAAAATACTTTAAGTTGATTTTTTGCACTTTTATAAGATATTTAAGAATACTGTTGCTATATTTTTTTAAATTATTTATTGTATTTTTCTTATGCCGCAGTGGTACAGTGGCAGCATTGTTGCCTCACAGCAAGAGGTTCTCCTGTTCGATTCTTGGCTGGAGTGCCTTCTGTGTGGAGTCTGCATGTCCTCCCCATGGTCGAGTGGCCTCCGAAAGACATGTGTGAATGGGCGTTTCTTCACTGAAGGTTGGGCGTCGGGCTAGCAACTCGGCACCATAAAAATCTACTGCCAATCATTAGCGGACCGGAGTTCTGCTGTGGTGACCCCTAACTGGGAAAATCCAAAAAGACAAACAGCATTTATTGCATTTTTCTTTCTTTTATCAGTCTAAAGACTGAGCTTTGCTTTTCACTGACCTTGCTACTGGTTTCTCTGGATTGCAATAATTTTAAAAGTGTGCGTTTCTAGCTAGGTTGTTTAATTGTCCTATTTGAATTCACTTTGGGCTAACTGTAGTGTGATTTAACATTAAGAAGTCCTGGGGCTGCTTTTCTAGTGAGAGTAGAAGGTGGCTTGGTCTATCTGAGCTGGGGGTCACACGAGAAGGCTTTACGTGTTTGTAGTGCCTGCATAACTCTGGCGCATTTTCATGGAGCTGATTATCATGTAGCAGTGGTTAGCAGTGCCCTGTATAGTAACGGATACCTAAAAGTTAAAATTTTCCTCTACAACTACCTGTGAAATTGGACCCAGCAACTTAGTGATTTTAGAGAATCTACTTTATGTTTTGAGTAGCTCAGAGTAGCTAGTTTGCATGTTGAGGAGCACTGCCCCTTGAATTTAATATTATATGTAGTCTAGTCTCTAGTCCCAAAGGACCATTAGTCAGCCCACTATTAACCCCTCATGCACCACACCCTTGTAGCTTACATAATAAAGGACATGGCATCATGGATATACACATTTCCAATTTCTCTGCAGGCAGTTTTCTGAACATGGGTATCTTGAGACAATGTAGCAATAATGTTCGCTGACAGCCATTTAATCCTTAAAGAAACAGAAACAGTATGCAAGAGATGTATATACACAATGTCATTGGAGGCAAAGCTCCTGCATACAAGCACACAGAATGAAAATCAGGTTGTCAGAAACACAAGCTATATACTCACCACACATACTAAGCACCTCACATATAGACCAACTAATCCTGAGACACTTAAATTGCAATCTTCCCAAAACCCAAAGACCTCCCAGTCATTCTACCTACAAAATTATCCTTAGCATACCAAAAAACACTCAGTAAAATCAACGCTTAACACTACACATACAGCCACACCCAGTGGAGCCTCAGCTAAAAAGACCATAATGTAAGCCAAAACAGAACCCAGGAATCTAGACATAGTGGGCTCTATTGTGTGACATGCTGATGCCCCACTCACCAGGCTCGACAAAGAGAAAATAATGGTAAGTTGCTTATCAGGAACCAAGCTCTGTCACGTTACACGTGCGCACAAGTCACTGCACCACAGTTACCAGTATGACTCAGTTATATTTCATGTGGGTGTAAATGACCTGAGACACATCTCCCTAAAGTATATGAAGAGAGACATTATGGAGGTCTCCAACTATGTGTCACATGCTGGTATGTGCCTAGCACTGAGAAGCATTCTACCCTTGCCAAGAATGATGCCACTGTATGAACAAAAGATGATCAACTTTGATAAATGGCTTAGTTTCTGATGTCATTCTATGGGGGTACAATATTTGTCAGAATGAGAGAATATGGTTAACAAACCACATTGCTTTTCCCAGGATGTTCTGCACCTATCTCCTCTGGGCTTTCATATATTGGTTAAAACATTGTCCTCCCCCATAGAGCCTTTTTAGGCAATGCCGAAACGACAAACCTTCCAACATAGCAAAATCAACCCATGGGAATCTAAAGGAGTTGCTGCTTAATGCCAGGGGTTTAAACAAGATGTTCCATTCCCTCCAAACTCTCCTCAACCTGTGCAATGCACACATCTATGCAGTTCCTCAGACATAGTTTAAAGCCACAGAGAGTACCTTGGCATTCCGCACATTTAGGCCAACAACTGCATAGATAGGGAATAAAGGTGAGGTGCCTCGATCTACATCAATACCAAGTGTATCTCTAAGTTGGTTAAATAGAATGACATGATAGAGTTTCTCCATGTACAGATTACCACAGACAAAGTCCCATGCTATATCCTAGCAAGCTACAGGTCACCCTCTGTGTCCCAGGAAACCCATAGCTCATGTTTAAACCTACTGCCACAGCTGGGGCGATCCACAGGACACTCAAATTCAATCAAATATCATACCCATCGGGGACCTTAATTAATCCTTTATAAAGTGGAAATCCTACACAACTGCAAATTTTCAGACATAGAGATTCCTGAACTTTGTAAACATAAACACAAACACCCTAGATCAGATAGTGTATATGCCCACAAACACATCGGACCTGGTGCTCACAAATATGGGAAATCGCTGCACCTCAATCAGTGTCATGTCCTTTCTGGTAAGGTCAGATCACAAAGTAGTCTCCTTTGAAATAAAATTCAGTTCTGCAACCCTAGTAAATCTTGTAACAGTTAGGAACTATTCTAAGGCAAGCTACATTTTATTAAGCAATAATCTCTCAAAATTTCAAACCCCTCTAAACCCAGATAACACAGCAGCCTAAGTGAATTGTTCACAGAACCTCTGTAGAGACATGTCAGTGATAGCATAGAGGCTACTGTACCCACCAGACATAAGCCCAAAACAAATTCTAAAGACAAATCACAATGGTGGAATCCAAAATTAAACAGATTGTGCAACAAAAGAAAAATGTCATAGCTAAAATTAGTAATAGTAACACCAAAAAATATAAAACCTTTCTCATCCTTTCTCATCAAACCAAACAGACAACTAAGAGGGCTAATTAAGTCCAAGAAAGAAATTTTTGAGGTAAAGATAACTTCCCAGGTCAGGGACAGATATAAAGCCTTATTTAGCTGTGTCAGAAATTGCAAAGAAAGCACACAACACTGTGCCAAACTGGTTGTAAACAAAGCCATGTTCATGAACCTAAAAATTATAGCAAATCTAATGGTCGACAAATTTAGCTGCAACTTTTACCCCCAAACACCCCTGCCACCTCACAGGAAATGCAATCTAACATAAACCCTCCAATTATAAATAGGGAGCAGAATCTAGCTGCACCCTCTAAGGCCAAGAGCACAGCTTAAATGGGCCCAGCTATGTCCCAGGATGCCTCCTAAATAGTCTAAATAGTCTGAAATATGAAGTTTCAGGGTCACTTGAATCACTATTCAGCTATAGATTTCAAACAGGCTTTGTGCCATGTGAATGGAAGATGACAACAGTCATCTCGCTGCATAAGGGTGGACAATCAATAGATCCCAGGAACTATAGACCCATTAGTATGTCTAGACTCATATGCAAACCCATAGAAAGAATATATTAAGGAAGTGATTAATAATGTCATAGGAAAACGTCAGACACTAGACCCTACCCAGGTTGATTTAATCAAAGGCGAGTCATTCCTAGTAAACCTGGTGGACTTTTTTGAGAAGGTCACCAAGGCAATGGACAAGGGCAGAATGGTGCATACTGCCTACCTTAACCTGGCCGAAGCATTTGATGCAATGCCCCACTCAGGCATTGTAAACAAGCTCATAGAATTAGGTATACACTCCTATGTAACACAATGGATAGCCAGCTGGTTCACAGATAGGACCTAGGAAGTTAGAATCAGTGAGACCACCTCCACAAAGAGCCTGGTTACAAGTGTAATCCCTCAGACCACTGTACTGGGTATGCTCTTCTTTGGCATCTATTTATTAGAAGATAGGGCCAACCTCAAAGGCCTCTGACTGACCAAGTTTGCAGATGAATGTAAGCAAGGAGCAGTCAAATAATCCACCTATGATACTAACATCTTACAGAAAGGTCTAACACAAACAAATGACTGGTAGCACAGCCATGGTTTAAAACTGAATGCCAAGAAATGCTTAATAGTACCTTTTGGGAAGTCACCACATTGGGAAGCTACCTCATCAGTAAAATGCTCCTAATAGTAGACTCAGTTGTCAGAGATTTGGGGATGCATGTAGATAGTAACCTGACCTTCACCAAATGTGTCTAAGGTGGTTTACCTTCATATTGTCATAAATGACAATATCGATCGCGCTTTTGTGCGAACCAAAAAAAGAATTTTAAACTGCAAAAGTTTCCGATGTTCAAAAATCCGCAAATCGATTTTCAAACTGAAATGTCAAAGACACATCGTAATACAGGGGGACAAGTCCACCTGCACCCCCTATGTGGGGGGCTGTGCCCCCACCCCCACTTTAATATACTAACTCCGAGTTCACACTACAGTGGAGAAAGGGTTCATTTCCCGATCCCCGTTATAGTGCAATCTGCACCCAAAATGTTGAATCTGCAATGAACGAATGCCAATGTGTTAAAACTTGTTAAAATCCACTTTAAAGTAGTACAGAATCCAATTAAAAGTTGCAGAAGCGCTTTTGTCTTCCACAAGATACAAAGACTTTATCAAATGCAACACTGTAACTTATGAGCCAGTTTAAAAAGTGAATGAACAAATCACGTTTACTTTTGCCTCTATTTCTTAGTCTTTAAATTATAAATTAAGATACTTTAAAAGGACAAACTGTTCATTAAATAAAACTAATATATTAGTAAGCTGCAACAAGACATTATTTAAAAAACAAACCTCATACAATAGTTAGATGCTAACTGTGATAAAATTTGAGCATATTTTATCTTCTAAAATTTTTAAGCTTAAGTAAACAATTAATTAAGGAAACCTCATTAAGTTCTAGTGTATGCATTGCATTAAGATGCAGCTGCCAGTGAAATTCTTTCTCATCTAAAACCAGTCCCCATGGGTCCCCCCTAGGGTTTACTGGTAGTTGTTCAAGCCCTACAAATTTAAATGTATGCTCCAAGAAATGAGTAATATGTTTCACTAGTGCATATGTTTTTCTACAAATACCATATAAATGCTCATGCATAAGTTCCCTGACCATCCGCTCCATTTTGCCCACATAAAAACTAGGGCATTCTTGGCAAAGAACCAACTGTACCACATCCTTGGTAGAACAACTGTATCTCCCTTTTGCAGCAAATTTTTCCTTCTTCACATGAAAGTGGTCACTTATGAGTATGTGATTGCAAAAGTTACATACCCCACATTTACACATTCCAGGTGGGTTTTTTTTCTGCCCTGTATCATGTTTTGTAGTTGCAAAATACTTTTTAAATGTCACTCCTCTTCTACAGATGACGGTGGGCTCCTCTCCCAGTTTTTCCTTCCATTCTGGGTTATCGTTTATAATGGTCCAGTTCTTAGATAGAATGCTTTTGACATTTGCCCAACTGAGTGAGTAAGTGGTAATGAAACTACACTTAAAATTGTCTATCTGATTTTCCTAGGATCATTGAGGGGTGAAAAATCTGGGGTAGCTTTTTGTTCCAACAATACAAGAACAAAGTAGTTATTTACCCTCTTTTGAACCACCTCCACCAAAATGAGGTCAATAAACACCCCAGGATACCTCCTACTTAGAAACATATTCTTTAGGTTCTCACATTTGTCTAGGAAGTCACCATAACTGGCAACCATCCTTACTGTTTTTAATAGTTGCCCTTTAACCATAGCTTTTTTTCTGGGAAGTAGGGTAAGAACTTACATAATACAAAAAAGAGTTGGACTGGGTTGGCTTCCTGTGGATTCTAGAAATCAGTCTACAGTTATTGCAGTCTTTCATAAGTAAGACATCCAAATAAGAAATATTGTCATAACCTACTTTGTGTGTGAATTTTAAAAAATGTTGTTGTATTATTAATGTAGTCCAAGAAAGCTGGTATTTTTCCCCTTCATCCTTCCATACAACAAATATTATCATCCAGGTACTTCATACAGAGTTGCTAGGATTGGGAAAATTCACTATTAAAAATATATTTCTCTTCCCATTCATTCAAGCCTATGTTAGCATAAAGGGACACATAGGCTGAACCCATGGCTACCCCTTTTTTTAAATATTCAGTTATTGTACAGTACTAACCTTAATAATTCAGTTAACATTTCAATTCTTTCCTGGGGGAAGTCAATGTGTCAAGGAATTCAGTAAACCACTGCCACCTATATCATGTGGAATTGTAGCATACAAGTCTTTGACGTCTCTGGTTATAAAAAATATATTGTTCATTAAAGGCTAATTCATTGCATTTCTTTAAAAAGTACTATAAGTCCTTGCATATGTGTGAGACCTTTTGTATCAGTCCTTTTAGGTGGTGGTCTAGGACTTTTGCTAGTGGAGTAGTAATGGAATTCGTTGCATCCACTACAGGGTACATTGGTGGATTGTTTCTATTTTTGTGAATCTTTGGTACCCCAACAATGGTGGGTTCCATAGAATTTTTCAAGTTCAAATAATTTTATCCAACATGGCTAATCTGCCCAGTGTGACCATATCATAAAGTATTTCCTTGCAACACACAGCAACTTCCCCCAGGAAAGAATTGAAATGTTTACTGAATTACTAAGGTTGGTCCTGTGCAATAATTATATATTTTTTGAAAATCAGTACTTTTTGCAAAAAAACAAAAAAGGGGGGGTAGCCATGGGTTCAGCCTTTGGGTCCCTTTATGTTAATAACTGTTTTTTTTCTTTCCAAGCACAATTCTTCATATTTGAATCATTTCTTTATTCCCTTTTATTTATTCTTCTCCTCCCTTGTTACCATATCCTGAACATTATTCCATTCTAATGCTAAAATGTATTATTTTTAAATATTCATTTAATCACTGCAACAAATGTTTTGTTCCTATCTTAATTTTGTTAGTGTGATATTATCTGAATATGCTAGTATGAATGAGAGCACCCTATCCCATCTCCTACTTCAGGTCTGTGCATGTTGCACTCTCTTTTTTTCACCTCTTTCACTACCTTGCATGTGCATATTATATTGGAAAACTGATAAAGCATATTACCTTTTTAAAATATGTTCTTAGGCCTTAGGGTGTCAGGCGATTAAGCAAATGTACTCTTTGAATTTCCAAGACTCATTTGTGTGAGTACTGGAGTATCAAGACTGAATGACTGAAAAAGTGATTACATAGCAAGCTCATTTAGTGCCTGGTGCCATTCCCCAATCTAATGCCCCTCAAGTTTAAGTTGAGGAAAACACAACAAAAAGGTCATCTGTTGTCAATCTGAGGATAAAAAAAATACAAGTATTGCAAGTGTCTTGCTGTAGTTAACAATATGACTCACAAAGCATTTCGGTGCTATAGTCTAGGCTGAAATTATAGTATCGGTATGCATTTCTGAATGATGGCACTGAAATAAAGCCCTATCAGCAACTGCCAACTGTGCCGCCAACACCTTGCAAAGAAGTTAGAATTGGTACAGTAACATTTAAGAGCAAAGTTAGAAGAAAAGGAAGAATCATGGGATCTGTAATAAAGCGAAGCAGAATATTCATATGGACAAGAAATAAGTTTAGCAGAGATGAAAACATCAATAAAACAACCAAATATAGAGATGGCATGGGAGCAGATTAGGATATGTTTTTTAACATAACTTAGAAGACTGGCAGTTGCAAGGCATTGCAAAGCTATTTCAGAAACTATGTAATGTAAGAATCAGAAAGGAAAAAATATGATAGGACTAGTTAAAATATTACAGAAGAAAAGGAAGAGGAGAGACGTAGACATATGGTGGCCTATAATGTTATTACATTTCAACTACAAATTAATGTCTAGCTTTACTTGTAAAATACTAAATGCAGTGTTAAATAAATAATTGCAAGAATAGATATATAATAGGAGTAAAAGTATTAGAAAAAAACTTAAAGATAATAAAAAAGATGTGTAGAGTCAAAAAAGTAGGTAAGCTAAAGAAACAGTAATAATGATTCGTGCAATAAAAATAATTTGAAACGGTTATATATAGTGCATTGTGTTAGATCTTATATCATTATAAGATAGGCAACAATTCTCTACAGTAGAACAATGAAACATATTCTATATGCAAGGCTATGGTTAATAGGTATATTGGTAAAGAAATAAACATGCCAAATAGAATAAAATGTGAATGCCCCATTAGCTCATGATTATTTTCCAATATAATATGTACATGCAAGGTAGTGAAAGAGGTGAAAAAAAGAGAGTGCAACATGCACAGACCTGAAGTAGGAGATGGGATAGGGTACTCTCATTCATACTAGCATATTCAGATAATATCACACTAACAAAATTAAGATAGGAACAAAACATTTGTTGCAGTGATTAAATGAATATTTAAAAATAATACATTTTAGCATTAGAATGGAATAATGTTCAGGATATGGTAACAAGGGAGGAGAAGCATAAATAAAAGGGAATAAAGAAATGATTCAAATATGAAGAATTGTGCTTGGAAAGAAAAAAACAGTTATTAGCATAAAGGGACCCAAAGGCTGAACCCATGGCTACCCCCCCCCTTTTTTTTTTTTGTTTTTTGCAAAAAGTACTGATTTTCAAAAAATATATAATTATTGCACAGGACCAAACTTAGTAATTCAGTAAACATTTCAATTCTTTCCTGGGGGAAGTTGCTGTGTGTTGCAAGGAAGTACTTTATGATATGGTCACACTGGGCAGATTAGCCATGTTGGATAAAATTATTTGAACTTGAAAAATTCTATGGAACCCACCATTGTTGGGGTACCAAAGATTCACAAAAATAGAAACAATCCACCAATGTACCCTATAGTGGATGCAAGGAATTCCATTACTACTCCACTAGCAAAAGTCCTAGACCACCACCTAAAAGGACTGATACAAAAGGTCTCACACATATGCAAGGACTTATAGTACTTTTTAAAGAAATGCAATGAATTAGCCTTTAATGAACAATATATTTTTTATAACCAGAGACGTCAAAGACTTGTATGCTACAATTCCACATGATATAGGTGGCAGTGGTTTACTGAATTACTTGACACATTGACTTCCCCCAGGAAAGAATTGAAATGTTAACTGAATTATTAAGGTTAGTACTGTACAATAACTGAATATTTAAAAAAAGGGGTAGCCATGGGTTCAGCCTATGAGTCCCTTTATGCTAACATAGGCTTGAATGAATGGGAAGAGAAATATATTTTTAATAGTGAATTTTCCCAATCCTGGCAACTCTGTATGAAGTACCTGGATGATAATATTTGTTGTATGGAAGGATGAAGGGGAAAAATACCAGCTTTCTTGGACTACATTAATAATACAACAACATTTTTTAAAATTCACACACAAAGTAGGTTATGACAATATTTCTTATTTAGATGTCTTACTTATGAAAGACTGCAATAACTGTAGACTGATTTCTAGAATCCACAGGAAGCCAACCCAGTCCAACTCTTTTTTGTATTATGTAAGTTCTTACCCTACTTCCAAGAAAAAAGCTATGGTTAAAGGGCAACTAGTAAGAACAGTAAGGATGGTTACCAGTTATGGTGACTTCCTAGACAAATGTGAGAACCTAAAGAATATGTTTCTAAGTAGGAGGTATCCTGGGGTGTTTATTGACCTCATTTTGGTGGAGGTGGTTCAAAAGAGGGTAAATAACTACTTTGTTCCTGTATTGTTGGAACAAAAAGCTACACCAGATTTTTCACCCCTCAATGATCCTAGGAAAATCAGATAGACAATTTTAAGTGTAGTTTCATTACCACTTACTCACTCAATTGGGCAAATGTCAAAAGCATTCTATCTAAGAACTGCACCATTATAAACGATAACCCAGAATGGAAGGAAAAACTGGGAGAGGAGCCTACCATCATCTGTAGAAGAGGAGTGACATTTAAAAAGTATTTTGCAACTACAAAACATGATACAGGGCAGAAAAAAACCCCACCTGGAATGTGTAAATGTGGGGTATGTAACTTTTGCAATCACATACTCATAAGTGACCACTTTCATGTGAAGAAGGAAACATTTGCTGTAAAAGGGAGATACAGTTGTTCTACCAAGGATGTGGTACAGTTGGTTCTTTGCCAAGAATGCCCTAGTTTTTATGTGGGCAAAATGGAGCGGATGGTCAGGGAACTTATGCATGAGCATTTATATGGTATTTGTAGAAAAACATATGCACTAGTGAAACATATTACTCATTTCTTGGAGCATGCATTTAAATTTGTAGGGCTTGAACAACTACCAGTAAACCCTAGGGGGGACCCATGGGGACTGGTTTTAGATGAGAAAGAATTACACTGGCAGCTGCATCTTAATGCAATGCATACACTAGAACTTAATGAGGTTTCCTTAATTGTTTACTTAAGCTTAAAATTTTTAGAAGATAAAATACGCTCAAATTTTATCACAGTTAGCATCTAACTATTGTATGAGGTTTGTTTTTTAAATAATGTCTTGTTGCAGCTTACTAATATATTAGTTTTATTTAATGAACAGTTTGTCCTTTTAAAGTATCTTAATTTATAATTTAAAGACTAAGAAATAGAGGCAAAAGTAAATATGTGATTTGTTCATTCACTTTTTAAACTGGCTCATAAGTTACAGTGTTGCATTTGATAAAGTCTTTGTATCTTGTGGAAGACAAAAGCGCTTCTGCAACTTTTAATTGGATTCTGTACTACTTTAAAGTGGATTTTAACAAGTTTTAACACATTGGCATTCGTTCATTGCAGATTCAAAAAACCTGGTGGACTTTTTTTTTGAGAAGGTCACCAAGGCAATGGACAAGGGCAGAATGGTGCATACTGCCTACCTTAACCTGGCCGAAGCATTTGATGCAATGCCCCACTCAGGCATTGTAAACAAACTCATAGAATTAGGTATACACTCCTATGTAACACAATGGATAGCCAGCTGGTTCACAGATAGGACCTAGGAAGTTAGAATCAGTGAGACCACCTCCACAAAGAGCCTGGTTACAAGTGTAATCCCTCAGACCACTGTACTGGGTATGCTCGTCTTTGGCATCTATTTATTAGAAGATAGGGCCAACCTCAAAGGCCTCTGACTGACCAAGTTTGCAGATGAATGTAAGCAAGGAGCAGTCAAATAATCCACCTATGATACTAACATCTTACAGAAAGGTTTAATGCAAACAAATGACTGGTAGCACAGCCATGGTTTAAAACTGAATGCCAAGAAATGCTTAATAGTACCTTTTGGGAAGTCACCACATTGGGAAGCTACCTCATCAGTAAAATGCTCCTAATAGTAGACTCAGTTGTCAGAGATTTGGGGATGCATGTAGATAGTAACCTGACCTTCAACAAATGTGTCTAAGGTGGTTTACCTTCATATTGTCATAAATGACAATATCGATCGCGCTTTTGTGCGAACCAAAAAAAGAATTTTAAACTGCAAAAGTTTCCGATGTTCAAAAATCTGCAAATCGATTTTCAAACTGAAGTGTCAAGGACACATCGTAATACAGGGGGACAAGCCCACCTGCACCCCCTATGTGGGGGGCTGTGCCCCCACCCCCACTTTAATATACCAACTCCGAGTTCACACTACAGTGGAGAAAGGGTTCATTTCCCGATCCCCTTTATAGTGCAATCTGCACCCAAAATGTTGAATCTGCAAACTGGGTGCAATTACTACTGCATCCCCAAATGATGTCAGTATACTTCAGAAGGGTCTTATGCAGACCAACAACTGGTGTCTTAGTCACACTCGCAAACTAAATGTAAAGAAATACATCATTTCCTTAAGGAAAAACAATGTCCCTTTACAATATCAAATTAACAATATCCTGTGTACCTACGAAATCGTAAGAAATCTGGGATCACAAGTAGACCACCATGTGTCTACTGTAGTAAGGAAGGCTTTCTACACAGCACACTTTATTGGCAAAGACATCGCCTCTAGAGCAAAGAAGGTTATAACTCCTCTATATTCATCACTAATCAGACACATAATTGAGTATAACGCCCCTTTCGGCATGTACCATACAAAGCACCAGCAGCAATTGGAGAGACCTCAGAGGTTTCTAACTAAGAAGATCAAGGGACTCCAGCATGTGCCTTACAGAGACTGACTAAAGTCCCTGTCACTATACTCAGTATTGTATAGACTTCTTATGTGAGACTTCTGCTTGGCTTACAGAGCAATCTCCAACCCCAACTTAATGAATTTGCTGCACATCTGTAAATCAATTGGGACTAGAGCTACCCATTCCAGGGATTTAAATATGGCCTTTGACTTGAACAGGACATGCTGGAGGGACAGATTTGTCTCACAGTGACTGCCACGTCTTTTGGCTAGGTTGCTATTTCATGTGAAGCAGAGCACCTCTATGACACTGTTCAAAAAGAACCTGGATGAGTGGATGGAGCACTGTAAATTCATACTAGTCATAGCGCCCACAACCTTCCTGTCCATGGGCAGTCATTAATAAATACAATCCTGGGTATTGACTAGAGTATCTAAGGTATTACAATGGGATGAAATAGCTAAGCTTGAAATGACCTCCGGTTCAATACCCTAGTAACCTTCTATGATCCATACACCATTCAGTAGAAGGAAAAACTGAACATAAATATGACATGAAATTAGATTCTAGTTATAGCATCCACCCCAGTAAGAAGCATACCAAGAATTAGAAACTGTAAAAGCTGACAGACGGCTAGATAAACTAGTGGAAAGGGGAGAAGCAAAAACAGCAAGGGCAGACATACCACATTGTGTAGCATTTGTATGACAGGCTTTCAAAAATCCAAAGAAAGTGCAGGCCTTATTAAATAAAGTACTGACTCTGTAGTACATTGTGTTAACTCCAATCTAATTAGGAGATGAATATAATAAAAAAGTCTCCTTTTATACTATCTATATATGCAGATTTGAAAGGGACCATAAATGAAATCTATTAATTTACCAGTCCTTTGAATTATTAACATGATTAAAAAGCAGTGAA
Organism: Protopterus annectens; assembly: GCF_019279795.1. Taxonomy (NCBI): domain Eukaryota; kingdom Metazoa; phylum Chordata; order Ceratodontiformes; family Protopteridae; genus Protopterus; species Protopterus annectens. The sequence goes on along the minus strand of NC_056731.1, from coordinate 1,571,884,522 downwards.
TGTATTTTGCATGAATACTTTTGCTTAACTTTCTCATTTTGTTATTCTTTCAGTGTTAAATGTAACATGTCTCTTTATGAATGGCTGTGAAAATGATGTTTGAATAAAACGTACTGAAGTTCTGACACAGCCATGTTTCATTTGTAAAGGTGAAAGATAAGCTTTGAATAGCTTCTGAAATAATCAAGACTTGCCATCCTGGTGACATAGAGGAATAAAGCACTGACTACAGCTTAGAAAATCTAAGTCCAGTTAGTGGCTAGTACACCTAAGGGTGCAGGAAGGCAGGATAGATGTGCCAATCCTGGGGGGATGGATTGTGCCTAGAGCCTCTCTGGTGGAGGCTGAGGCACAGAAAGAGGACACAGGGCTTGGAGGTGCAAGGGTACAGAGAAAGTGCAGCTATGCCTCTGAGCACAGGGGTGGGGTACATGCTCAGGGTTATTCCTCATGGCCCATCCAGCCTGACATGATAACATCATGGAAATAATGAATTAAGGCTTACAGAAAAAAAAAAAGCATCTTGAGTGCAGTATAATAATCCCAGCCCCACTGCTCCTCTCCAAGGATGAGTGAGATTTCATAACCATCATGGCCATAAGGCAGTTTCCGCTAGAGGGACAGGATGCACCTAGCAAAGGGATACACTGGGGATGACAGCTAAGAAGGTAACACTAGGAAGATGGGCCTATAGAGGGATCTGTGAGTCAGTGGTAAGTCACACCAAAAAAAAAGGCATCATAAATAAAATGAATCAAGAAATAATTACTACAACTGACTAAAAGAGCTTACATTTAACATCTACCGATCATTTTATCAGTATGGTAATGAAATTCCTTAATGCATTAAAGCTAAAAGATGGTTTTAAAACTTGACATGAAAGACAGTTTATATTTTAAACATTTCACCAAATAGTTACTGGTGGTATTTAGTTATCATTAATACAAGTATACCTTATATTCTTATCCATGCTATAGGTTCATAGGTTCATACTAGGCTATCTGCCCTAGGGCATTTATAAGCCTCGCCCAAAGTTTTGTGGCTTTCACCACCCCTTAAGTTTGAAGGATACTATGCCCATTATTTTGCCATGCCTCTGTCCAGCAGTGACACTGAGCTGATCCCTGGGGTAAACCTGCGATCTCCCATCCATTGGTCAAGATTTCTCTTGAACAAAGCCAGCGAGGTGCTCTGCCTCACATGTACCGGGATTTTGTTCCACAGCATAGGGAGTCTCTGGGTGATGTATCTGTCCCCCCAGCATGTCCTATTTATAACCGTGTTAAGGTTTAAGTCTCTTGCTCTTGTAGTTCTGATGGATTTAGATTTTTTGAGGTGGAGCATGTTCATTAATTCCGGGTTGGACATGGCCTTGTATGTCAGGCACAGGTCACCTCTGAGCAGATGGTATGCGACTGAATAGAGCTGGAGTTCCTTCAGTCGGGCAGCATAAGACATATTTTTGAGACCCTTTATCCTTTTGGTGAGGAACTTTTGGGGCCTTTCCAATTGCTGCAGGTGTCGGGTAAGATACATTCCGAATGGGGCATTGTACTCAATCATTGGTCTGATGAGTGATGAGTATAGGGGAACAATAACCTCCCTTGATCTAGATGTGAATCCCTTCATGATCAGGTGGGCAATGTAGAAGGTCTTCCTAACTACTTTGGCAACGTGAGTGTCAAACGAAAGGTTACTGTCAACCTGGGTCCCCAGATCCCTGATAACCTCTTCTGTGCTTAGTGGATTGCTACCTATATGGTAGCTAGGGGTAACCTTGTTTTTCCCGAAGGGTATGACTATGCATTTTTTGGCGTTTAACTTTAGGCCATGGTTCTGGCACCAGTTATCCGTTTCTATGAGACCCTTCTGTAGGATATCTGTGTCTGATGTGTTTTCAACTATGGCGCCCAGTTTGCAGTCATCTGCAAACTTTGTCAGCCATAATCCTCCTGTGTTTGCCTGTACTTCTGAAAAGTAGATGCCGAACAAGAGGGGGCCCAGGACTGAGCCCTGTGGGACACCACTTGTGACCGGCTTGGAGTCTGACATGGCGCCAGCAACTCTGACCCTGTGGGTTCTGTCACTTAGCCAGTTTGCAACCCATCTTGTGACGTATGGGTTTACATTTAAGCTGGTGAGTTTTTCAATGATACCCGAGTGGGGTATTGTGTCGAAAGCTTTTGCAAGGTCAAGGTAGGCTGTGTGGACTGCCTTGCCCTCATCAATGGCCTTGGTGACTGTTTTGAAAAAGTCAACCAAGTTTAAAAGGCATAATCTGCCCTTGACAAAGCCAAACTGGGTTGGATCCAATGTCTGTAAGTCCCCTATGTCTTTATTTATGAGTTCCATTATGATCCTCTCCATAGCTTTGCAGACCAGGCTTGTTAAGCTTATGGGGCGGTAATTTCCAGGGTCAGTGGAGGCACCGCCTTTGAGAAGTGGGACCACAGTTGCCGTATGCCACTCCTTGGGTACGTATCCTGAGGTGAGGCTAAGATTAAACAGCTGCCCTAACTGTGGGTTTAATTCCTCATTGAGTTCATGGAGCACACAACCGGGGACACCATCTGGTCCCATAGATGCTGTGTTTTTCGCCTTGGAGAGAGCAGTTTTCACCTGAGCATTTGAGATGTTTGGGGGGCTACAATCCGCTGGTATAGATATCTCTCCTTTTGGGGGGGGGGGGGAGAAATTTGCACTAAACCTGTCAGCCAGTATGTTGGCAATGTCTGCTGGTTCAGTGATTTTTACATCATTTTGAACTAATTCTGAGCATATCTGGGAGTTTCCTCCCAGGTTTCTAACATAGCTAAAAAAGGCCTTATGATTGTCTTTTGAGTCCTTAGCGATTTTTCTCTCAAAATTTGCCTTGGATGATTTTATGAGTGATCGTAGTTTTTTACTTATAATGATCAAGGGTGTCTTCCCTTTTAAGGATTTTGCTCTATCTTGTAGTAGCTTTCTCCTTTTATTGTAGAGCTTGTTTATGGCTGGGGTCCACCAGACTGGGCGCTTGCCTTTGGTGCAAAGAGTCTTTGTTTTGTTTGGGATTGCCTGATCCCTGCAGTCCTGGAGGTGCTGGTAGAAGGCATTTGTAAGTGATTCAGCGGCTTGGGTAATGGTTTCCGCTGGCTCGGGGGCCTTGAAGGAAACCACACCAGTCTTAAGAAGTGTGAAGTCGGCTTTTGAGAAGTTCTTCACTGTGGTCTTTTTTATCTGGGGTGGGGGCGGGATGTGGACTTCCAGTGATATTAGTTTATGATCTGATCTCACCAATGAGGGGTATACTTCTGGTGTTGAACATTGTGTCCCCATGTTCGTGATGATGAGATCTAGTATATTTTCTCCTCTTGTGGGGATGGTGACTAGTTGTTCCATGGCATTAGAGTTTATGAACTCTAGGAACCTTTGGGCTAGAGTGTTGGGGCTTGAGTAATTATCCCAGTCTATATTCGGATAGTTGAAATCACCTAATATGATGGTGTTTGGAGATACATTTATCCCCTCCAGTGTTTTCAGGAAAGCTGTGTGAGGTTCCTGAGTTTGAGAGGGTGGCCTGTAACATGCTACAAATTGCAGAGCAGTCTTGCCTATGGTTAATTGCACCTGGATGGTCTCCGATGCCTCGTGCGTTGCCACCAACCTGGAGGTGTGGGTATCCCTGATGAATATGGATACCCCCCTCCTTTCTTGGTGTGGTCCGGATTTTGGGGCCGGAACACATGATATGAGGTAAAACCTGATAGTGCCGGGGTGCTCTTAGGAGCCTTGAACCAGGTTTCAGTCACAGCACAGACATCGATGTTCTCCATACCGAGAAGGGCTTCGAGTGCGTGCATCTTGAGGTTGAGACTTCTGGCATTGAGCAGCATTACCCTTAGTTTTTTTTCTTTTTTGTGTTCTAGGGTGGTAGGTTTAGAATTTGAGCCTTGCCTAAAAAAGGCACTATGAGGGTGGCAAGAGCCTTTGCCAATATCCGGAAGCCTAGGGGTGACAGGTGCAAGCCGTCCCTTGTGAAGCAGCGTGGCTTGTCCAGCATGTCATCCCAGGCAGACAGACATTGGATCCCCTTTGAATGACACCAGAGATTAAGCCAATTATTAAAGCTGATCATCTTGTCTCTGTATTGTGGCATCATTCTTGCTGAAGGTAGGATACTGCTCAAGGTCAATGTCATACCTGCCTGGGCTACATAATCAGAGAGCTGCTCTATGTCTCTTTTCATGTAGTCCAGGGAGGTACATCTCAGGTCATTCACACCAGCATGGACAATGACTGAGTCATACTTGTACTTGCTGTTGAGTGACCTGAGTGCTTGCGTTATGTGGCGGATTCTAGTGCCCGACAGGCAGCTTACTGTGACCTTCTCCTTACTCAATCTGGTGAGTGGGATGTCAGTGTGTCTGACTATGGAGTCACCTATGACGGGTGTGTCTGGCATTGTGTTTGGCCTTAAGGGCTGTGACTGTTTGGCACACTGACTTTGTGGTCTATAGTTTCATATTTTGTTGCATTTTATTAAACTAGTTATAATTCTATAAATTTTATGAAAAAGTTTGAAATTTACTAAAAAAGATAAACTACACATATGTGCAGGTTTCTGCAGATAATGCAGGTGTACACAAAAAGGAAATTGATATCTTGTGCAATGTGCAACTTAATCATGATACAAAGAAAGGTGATGATGGGGAGCATTAATCATGTTATGAAAACTGCTGAAGAAAATCACATGTTCTCATAAAAGTTTTAGCAGGTTTTGTCATATATGCTTAACTTTGTTTTTTCTGCTATGGGAGCTGCAGAAAAATGTAAATAGGTAGTTTTACATTTTTATACCTTTCCCCTCTTTGTACAACTTTGTTCAGCCTTGGGGCTAGTATATTCAATGACTGGCGATATGCAGCAAAGCTTCCTATATAAGTAGTGGAAGGAGGACTGCCTGCTTGAAAGATTATTAATGAGTTTTTAATGATTTTAATGACATATTTTTTAAGAGTATAACTACATGTAGGATTAGGGATTTTATTTTCAATTACTTGCACCCTGCCTGATTAAGTTATGATTAATTGCAGTAAATCCCTTGCATAGCATGTTTCATACTCATTGCATAGTTTAGTTCCAATGTGTGGACCAGAGTGTGGTTAAGTTTACTAGTGCATTGATATCTTCTTTTGAAAATAAACACATGCATTGTCAATCCACCAATGACACCAATAAATATTAGAAAATATTACATAACAGAACCCTTCCCATTTTCTGCTGTTTTAGTGTTAAGACCATGTTTATGGCATTGGACATTTGTTAAAAAATTTGTAGACTGTTAATTTACACAGCATATTTTTTTCTGAATATGGATGTTTGGACTTTCTTCATAGTCACTTCTCATGACATCATATCACCCTGAAACAGTTTTATATACATAATCAAAAGTATACTAGCAACCAACAATAATTCATTAGATTTACTCAAATAATTTCAACAAAATGAATTTATATTTGATAGGAAGTGCTATCACCATATAAAGGGAAAATAACAGTGTCATTGAGCTTACTTAAACAATGCCAACAAAAATATATTCATATTTGATGAAAAGTGATGTCACCATTTAAGGGAACAGTAATGGGCATGCTCCTTTCTTCCCGTTATGCCTTAACTTATATGCCCTCTTAAGACAATAAAGTACTTCTGGCAAATGAACTGAACTGGAAATGAAATGAAAAGAATTTCTGAATGATCAATTCTTTGATCAAAAAATACTATAAAATCATACATTTTTTAAAAAATTTAAAACACAATAACAACAATCCGCAATACAAAAATATGACTAATGCTGAGAGTATTCTGTTTAGGGGCAATGTTATAACAACATATATTCAGTGCAATCAAGTCACAAAAATACATATTTTAATATATTATTTACTTGGATTATTCAAACAAAATTATCGTTAAAGATTGGGTGTATCATAATATTATTGAGAAGACTGGGGAATGGGATTGCAATATTGTTTTGAAAATTTAAATGGGAAAATTACACATATTCCAAGTTTTATAAATGTTGATGTTAATAGGGTGTTATGAAATATTGGGGACAACCAAACACATGTTTTTTTTTGTGAAAAAGAAGCACATCATGTGAATAGTTGTGATAAAAAGAAATGCTGTATATGTGGGAAAACAGGACACGATGTAAAGAAATGAGAACTAGAATGTTATAAATGTAAACAAACTGGACATGTACAGATGGGCTGGTAAAAAGAGCTTACTAATAGTAAAAACATGTGGAGGATATAGACATAAGATGAAAAAGAACTGGAAATTAAAAATGAAGATAATTAAAAAAAAGAAATGGATAAAAATAAAGGGCAAAAAGATGTGGAGGAGATAGATGAAGATTCAGAAATCAGTGATAAAGAAGCTATAAACTGGAAAGTAGTAAAATGAAAAAATAATTCTATTGGAAGAAGAATGAAAGATAAAGAAAGGAAATAGGTCATAGGCAATGTAAATTGAAAAGGGCAAATTATTTCCTTTAAATTAAGGAAAAGAGAAAGTAATAATTTAAGAATTCGGTAAATGTAAACAGTATTTAAAGTATTGCAAGAAGGACAGGTATTTTACAATAGTTCAATAAATGTGATGCAGACATTCTATTGAAAGATATAAGATTCTTAACAAATGAAAAAAGACTGCAAACAGAAAACATATGAGATGGAAATATAATATGGTATCTGGGAAATGAACGTTGTTCAGGAATAGCAGTATTATGTAGAAGAAAAGCAAAGATATTGGATGCATCACTAGCAAGAATGGAATGATTAGCTATTATTGATTTGAGATGGCAAGAAAAACATATAGAATTATATATAGCTTTATATGCTTGCTTTATTTGTAAAGAAAGGGGAACTTTATTTCAACAATTGTTCGATTATGTAGCAGTGAATATGAATATTATAATAACAGGATTTTAACTGTAATTTGAGACAAAAAGAAAAATACATGAAAGTTATAAGAAAAATGGTAGAAGTTATGAATTCTGGTAAATTGGTTATATGGAATAAAACATTCCAGACATATAGAAGAGATATTTTTATATCAGAAATTGATTATTTTTTAATATCTGAAGCAATAAGTATAGCAGAAGGGGAAGCAGTTGTAACAGGATATCATTTAGAAATATGGATGGAAATAAATTAAAATAAAGAACATATAAACAATAGGAAAATTAATAAATAGAATAAATGAAAAAATGGAAAGAAAAGGAAAAGAAGAAATTATACACTAGGGATAGATCATGTTACTATGGATTACATTTAAAAGTAAATGTAAGAAAAGGTTTTTAAATGGCAGAGAGGTACCAGAAAGCTAGAAAAAGAAAGATATGTACAGATATATGAAAATGCTTTCAAAAACCTAGAAAAGGATGAGAGAGAATATGATGATAAAGAAAACTAATTATACAAAAGAAATTATGAAAAGCTGTAAAATTTGTTATATAAACAAAGACACTTATTGAAAAGAAGAAATGAATAAGTGTCAGCATATTTGAGTATGACTGTGAAAAAAGAGGAGAGGTAGGAAGAAAACAAAAACAGAGTATAGAAACTGTAGTTCATTAAGTTGAAGAAATGATTAAAGAAAAAAGAAAGAATGTAATAAAATATGGAAAGTAATTTTTTTCAGATCAAGTAAATAAGGAAACTGAGAAGGAGATTACTATGTATGTATCAGATAAAATACTTAAACAGGGACAATAAATATAGATTCAGTAGCAGGCCCAGATGGAATAGGATATGAAATGTATACAAATTTAAGAGAATGGTAAAAAGGATACCTGCTAGTTGTTTTCCATGAATGGCTAAATGAATGCTTTTATTATAAAGAACTATGTAGTGAAATATTTAAATTTATATGGAAAAATGTGAAAAAGAAGACATAAGAAGTTGGAGACCAATAGTACTAAATAATAAAGATTATAAGATTTTGATGAAGAGAATTTAAAAAAGATTAGAAAATTCGATAGGGCATAAGACATTATCGGAATTAAGGGAACCATATAATTTTAGTGGTAAAATTAAAAAAGTATGTATGACACTGTATAGTAATAATAGGATAAGATTTCTAATAAATGTTTAGTTAAGTAAAGGAATAGGGATGATTAATGGGATAAAAAAACGTTGTCCTATGAATGGTATAGGAGGTTAGTAGGCTAATGGCCCAAGGGCCTTTATAAGCCTAGATGTGTTAAAACCTGAATACCCTTATTGACCATAGTTAAATGGTAGTTGTTAGCAGAGTGATTCTATGATCAAAATCAACTGCCCCTGTCCATGATGGACATAGTTGCCACCCCAAGGGTGAATTTATGGTCACCTTTCTAGTTGTCAAGGTTGCACTTAGTGTCCTCGAGGAGATCTGCTTCACATGGAGTGGGAGTGTATACCAGAAGGGTAGCAATCACTTATAGATATAGCTATCTCTCCAGCATGTTCTGTTAATGTCACAGGCCAGGTTGAGATCCCTGGACTGAGTTACTTTTGTCCCATTTGATTTGCAGATGTACAGCATTTCCATTAGGGCATGGTCAGAGGCTGCTCTGTAGGCCAGACAGAGGTCACCTTTCAGCAGCCTGTATTATACAGAGTACAGTGACAGGTCTTTCAGTCTTTTCATGTAGGTCATGTTTTGGAGGCCCTGGATTATCTTGGTTAGAAACCTCTGTGGTCTTTCCAGTTGTTGCAGTTGTCTGTTGAGGTACATACAGAAGGAAGCATTGTACTCAATTACTGGTCTGATAAGGGTCGAGTACAGCAGGCTTATAACCTCCCTACTCTTGGATGTAATGCCCTTATTTATGAGCTGCACAATGTTGAAGGCTTTTCTTACTACTATAGACACATGGCGATTGAAGTTTAGATTGCTATCAACCTGTGTTTCAAAGTCTCACACCACTGAGTTTGAGCTTAGATGGGTGCTATCTATATCGTACTTAGCAGGGGCTACTTCTTTGCCAAAGGGGATAATGAGGCTTTTTTGTGTTAAGTTTTAGTGTGTGATTTTAGCACCAATCATTTGTCTGTGTTAGCCCCTTCTGTAATATGTTAACATCATTGGGAACTCTATGATTGTGCCCAGTTTATAGTCATCTGTAAACCTGGTAAATCACAGGATGTTAACCTTCACCTGTACTTCAGAGAAATAAATCTCAAACAGTACAGGACCCAGAATGGATCCTTGTAGTACCCCACTGTTAACTAGTCTCATGGAGGAGGGGGACTCTGCAACTTTGACAGTGTGCATTCTGTCAGTGAGCCAGTTGGCTACCCATCTAGTGATGTATGGGTTAATCCTGAGCTGAGAGTTTCTTAATGATACCTGAGTGGGGGATTGGCTAAATCAAGATAAGCAGTATGTACTGCTTTTCCCACATCCAGGGCTTTGATGACATCCTCAAAGAAGTCCACCAGGTTCAATAAGCAAGATCTACCTTTGGCAAAACCAAACTGGGTCGGATCAAGAGTTTGAAGGTCACCTATGTCCTTGTGGATAAGGTCCATGATGATTCTTTTCATGGTCTTGCAGATAAGGCTGGTTAGGATTATGGGCCGATAGTTCCCAGGGTCAGTTGATGGAACCCCTTTGTGCAAGGTGATTACTGTTGCTGTTCTCCACTCTGCCAGAACAAAGCCAGTGCTCAGACTATGGTTAAAGAGAGTGCCAAGTGGTTCTACTAGGTCTTGTTTTACATTGTTTAGTAAGCAGTCTGGGATGTTATCTGGTCCCATAAAGGCCATGTTTTTGGCATTTGAGAGTGCTTGCATAACCTGTTCTTTGGAGATATTTTGTGGACAACTGGTGCCAGGTATTCTTTGGGGTATGCCTGGTGGGGACAGCAGAGTAAAGTTATAGCCAAATCTGTTGGTTAGCAGGTTGGCAGTTTCCTCAGATTCAGTGTGAGTGGCACCATCCACCGTAACTTTGGCACACAGCTGAGCATTCACTTTAAGGTTTCAGACATAGCTAAAGAATGCTTTATGATTGTCTTTAGATAGGGATGCTGATTTAGTTTTGTAACTAGCCTTAGAGGACTTTACAAGATATCTGATTTGCTTGTTCAAGTCATGGAGGGTATTCTTCCTCTGTTGAGTAATTCCCTCCTGTTCTTAGATATCAATTTCTTTCTTTTGTTGTATAACTTATTTATACTTACAGCCCACCAGGGTGACTTGTTTTTTGGAGAGGTCCTGTTTTTTTTCCTGTTAGGTATAGCTAAGTCAATGCATTTGTTTAAGTGGCTATATAGGGCATTTGTGTACTCAGAGTGCAGTAACACCCCATGTTGGTGAGCAGTAAGTCTAGGACATTTGAACCCTTTGTGGTAGTGCAGGCCAACTGTTCCAGGGCATTTGAATTAATAAAGTCCAGGAACCTTGTAGTGGCTGTGTTTGTGCAGATGTAAGTTGCCCAGTCGATGGAAGGATGGGTGAAATCTCAAAAAACAGCGAAAGACCACAAAGGTAAAGGAATGGGACTTAAAAAACACTATTCAAATGAACACATTGCCAGGCCACCAAGGCTGTAGGTTATTAAATTTATTCAACTTAAAAGTAAAAATAAAAATGGGTAAGCGCTTTCATGATACAATAGATCACTTCATTAGACAGTCACATTAAAAAGAAAAAACATCTATATAGCAATAGCACTGTGACATCATTTCCTGTTGCAAGAAGCATGTAAAATTGTTTTTAACAACAATATAAAATTACATCACACAATAGCAATATACTTACAAACCACCAAAGTACAAAACTTTAAAACATTTATATAAAAAAATATATATACATATATTGTAATGTGGGAGTGGATGTGCCTTCAACATAGGCTTCATGGAAACAACCTCATTTAGTCCTGGAAACTTATCTGCTTGAAGTGATAAAATCCAGGCTTGTTCCCTTGCCTCTGTCTTGTTCTTAAGATCCCCTATCCTGATATCAGTTCCAACTACCACCAGTGCCAGAAACTTAAACTTATGGGAGTTCTCTTCAGCCACCACATGGTGTGCTAATGCATTTTCCTGCCTCCCATTCCTAATGTCTCTCAAATGTTCCAAAATCCGTTCCTTAAAGGAACAATTGGTTTCCCTTTGTAAAAAGCTTAACAGAGGGTGCAGAATGCCAAATAAACTAAAGTCTTTGTAGAACAATCTACACAAAGCATATACTCAACAGAAGAAACTAAGTAGGAATATTTAAAAACCATATCAGTTTGTATAAAACTACATGAACTGCACTTTTGATAGGGATAAGTGCCTTGCCACTAGGCTTACAGAAACCCTCCTAATGCTCCCTTTCTATAGCATAGTTGTCTCTTCAGATTGGGGTTGTTTCTAAAAGAGAACTGTGGGAATTCTGACACAACTCCACTCAAATCTTCAGAAACAGTTAGAATTTCCCATTGTTTTTCACTATATCACATAAAGTATTTACATCACTTGGAAATGTGAGTGGAACCCTCACTGTATGTTGTGGAGCAAATATAGGGGATGCCTCTCCCTCAGATAGCTGTTGGGCATAATAAGCTCACCCCTTACCTTTCCTTTCTTGCCAGACTTGGGCTATACAGCTATCTACCTCATTCTGTGCATCGCCTCTTATTAGAAAGTCAGATATCAAACTCTCAAACTCCTTTTGCAGAAGAATATCATCATTACAAAGCCTCATAATTCATAGGTTCATAGGTTCATACTAGGCTATCTGCCCTGGGGCAATTATAAGCCTAGCCCGATTCTGTATGGCTTATGCCACCCCTTGATTTGAGTATACTGTGCCCTTTTTAAGGTTTAGTTTACTGTGCCTCTGTCTAATAGTGACAAGGGAGTAATCCCTGGGACAAACCTACGATCCCCCATCCACTTATCGAGATTCTTCTTGAAGAGATTCAGTGAGGTGCTCTGCCTCTCATGAACTGGAATTCTATTCCAGAGTGAAGGGAGCCTCTGGGTTGTGAACCTGTCCCTCCAGCAAGTTCTATTTATTTCTGTGCTGAGGTTCAAATCCCTCGAGCGTGTGGCTCTAAGGGATTTGATTTACTGAGGTGGAGCATGTCCATTAATTCTGGATTTGACATAGCTTTGTATGTCAGGCATAGATCGCCTCGAAGTAGGCGGTATGCAACTGAGTAGAGCTGGAGTTTTTTTAACCAAGCAGCATATGGCATCTGTTTGAGACCCTTGATCCTCTTGGTGAAATACTTTTGGGGTCTTTCTAATTGCTGCAGGTGTCGGGTAAGGTACATCCCAAAAGGGGTATTGTATTCTATGATGGGCCTGATGAGGGATGAATAAAGGGGCATGATTACCTCTCTTGATCTAGATGTGAAACCCTTCGTAATGAGGTGGGCTATGTAGAAAGTCTTTCTAACCACTTTGGCAATGTGGTTTTCAAAGGAGAGATTGCTATCAACTTGGGTCCCCAGGTCCCTAATAACTTTCTCTGTACTTAATGGGTTTCTGCCTATGTGGTAATTTGTGGGCACATTGTTTTTGCCAAAGGGTATGACTATACATTTTTTGGCATTTAGCTTTAAACCATGGTGCTGGCACCAGTTATCTGTCTCTGTGAGACCTTTTTGAAGGATGTTTGTGTCAGCTGGAGAGTTGATTATGGCTCCCAGTTTGCAGTCGTCTGCGAACTTGGTGAGCCATAGTCCTCCCACATTTGCCTGTACCTCGGAAAAGTATATACCGAACAAGAGTGGTCCCAGTACAGAACCCTGTGGGACACCACTTGTGACCGGTTTCGAGTCTGACATGGCTCCAGCAACTCTCACTCTGTGGGCTCTGCCTTTGAGCCAGTTTGCAACCCATCTTGTGACATAGGGGTTTATATTTAAGCTGTATAGCTTATCTATGATGCCCGAGTGGGGTATTGTGTCAAATGCCTTTGCAAGGTCCAGATAGGCTGTGTGGACTACCTTCCCTTCATCTATGGCTTTGGTGATTGTTTCAAAGAAGTCAACCAGGTTCAAAAGGCAGGCTCTGCCCTTGACAAAGCCGAACTGGGTAGGATCTAGTGTCTGTAGGTCCCTAATGTCTTTGTTTATGAGCTCTATGATGATCCTCTCCATAGCCTTGCAGACTAAGCTAGTCAGGCTTATGGGGTGATAGTTTCCAGGGTCCGTAGAGGCTCCACCTTTGTGGAGTGGGACCACTGTTGCTGTATGCCATTCTGTGGGCACATATCCTGTAGTGAGGCTGAGATTGTATAGCTGTTTTATTTGAGGGATTAGTTCCTCTTGTAGTTCATGTAGGACGCAACCTGGGACACCATCTGGTCCCATGGAAGCAGTGTTTTTTGCTTTGGAGAAGGCAGCCTTCACCTGAGCATCTGAGATGTTTGGGAGGCAGCCCTCTGCCAGGATAGATACTTGCTCTTTTGGGGGGGGGTGGAGAAGTTTGCACTGAACCTGTCTGCCAGGATATTGGCGATGTCTGTGGGTTCAGTGTATTTTTTGTCGTTTAGAATCAACTCAGAACAAGTCTGGGAGTTGCATCCCAGGTTTCTAACATAACTGAAAAAAGCCTTATGATTGTCTTTGGTGTCCTGTGCAATTTTTCTCTCGAAGATGGCCTTGGAGGATTTCATGAGGGATCGTAATTTTTTGCTAGTACTGATCAGAGATGCCTTCCCTATTAGGGATTTTGCTCTATCATGTAGTAGCTTCCTCCTTCTGTTGTACAGTTTATTTATGGCAGGGGTCCACCTGACTGGATGCCTGCCTTTGGATGATTGGGTCTTGGTTTTGTTTGGGATAGCATGATCCATGCATTCCTGGAGATGTCCGTAGAATGCATTTATATAGGATTCTGCAGTTTGGGCTGTAGTTTCCACTGGCCCTGGGGCCTTGAAGGATTCCACTTCGGTTTTGAGAAGTGAGAAGTTCGCTTTTGAGAAGTTTTTCACTGTGGTTTTCTGGGCTGGGGGTGGGGTCGGGATGTGGACATCCAGTGAAATTAATTTATGCTCTGATCTTACCAATGAGGGATATACTTCTGGTGTGGAGCATAGAGTCCCCATGTTGGTAATGATCAGGTCTAGTATGTTGTCCCCTCTTGTGGGAGTGGTGACTAGTTGTTCCATAGCATTTGAGTTTATAATTTCCAGGAATGTTTGGGCTAAGGTGCTAGGGCTTGAGTAGTGCTCCCAGTCAATGTTTGGGTAGTTGAAGTCGCCCAATATAATGGTGTTCGGAGAGATCTTCATGTTCTCCAATGTTTTCAGGAAGGCCGAATGGGATTCCTGACTTTGAGAGGGTGGTCTGTAGGATGCTATAAACTGAAAAGCAGTCTTGCCCACTGTTAGTTGCACATGGATGGTCTCCGATACTTCATGCAATGCCACTAACCTGGAGGTGTGGATATCCTTGATAAATATGGAAACTCCCCCTCCTTTTGTGGTTCGGTCCGGGTTTTGGGGCTGAAAAGCATGATATGAGGTATAGCCTGGTAGTGATGGGGTGCTCTCTGGAGCCTTGAACCAGGTTTCTGTCACTGCACAGATATCGATGTTCTCCATACTGAGGAGAGCTTCGAGTGCGTGCATCTTGAGGTTAAGACTTCTGGCGTTTAGCAGCATTACCCTTAGTTTCTTGTTCCTTGTGCTGTTTATGGGGGTGGGTTTGACTTTTGAATCTTGCCTAAAAAAGGCACTATGGGGGTGGCAAGAACCTTTGCTAATATCCGAAAGCCCAGTGGTGACAGGTGCAAGCCGTCCCTAGCGAAGCAACGTGGCTTGTCGAGCATGTCATCCCAGGCTGACAGACACTGGATCCCCTTTGAATGACACCAAAATGTTAGCCAATTGTTAAAATCGATCATTTTGTCTTTGTACTGTGGCATCATTCTAGGTGAGGGTAAGATGCTGCTCAAGGTCTGGGTCATACCAGCCTGAGCTACATGATCAGAGAGCTCCTCTATGTCTCTTTTCATGTAGTCCAGGGAGGTACGTCTCACGTCATTCACACCAGCATGTACAATGACCGAGTCATATTTGTATTTGCTTTGGAGTGACCTGAGTGCTTGCGTTATGTGTCGGATCCTAGCACCCGACAGGCAGCTCAACATGACCTTCTCTTTATTCAGCCTAGTGAGCGGGACGTCAGTGTGTCTGACAATAGAGTGACCTATAACAAGAGTATCAGGTGTGTTATTCAGCCTTAAGGGCTGTGGCTGCTTGGCACACTGACTTTGTGGGTTATGTGTTGTGCGTGTTTTGTTTTGAGGTAGCGTTTGCTTGGATGTCTGCTTTGGAGGTCTCTGTTGCTTAGGTAGATTTTTATTTAGAGCCTCCGAGTATGTTTTTGTGTATTTATGTGTTTGGTTCGCTGATGTGGTGGGACTATGTGATACTGGAATTGTGTTGTGTGAGGTTACCTTCTCCTCCTGACTGGTTACACCAGTTTTGAGATGAGAGAGCTCAGCCTCCAGTTTGGCTAAATAGTTGCATCTCTCACATATATTTGAACCTGTTTGGAGGAGGACAGGGTTGTCCGTGTACATGAGAGAGTTATAACATTGCCTCAAAATTCCCAGACTCACCAGCTGGACTGGAGAGGAAACCATTGACTGACCTTTGGACATGCTAGAGTAACAGGGAAACTGAATTTAAGACAGACCAATAGAGGACAGGGTAATCGTAGAGAGTATAAGAGTAAGTAGTGCTTATGGTTTAATAGTGCTAACTTGTAGGATTACTTAATTGGACCAGTGAAGGGCCTTAGAATGAGAATATGGTGTTTAAATTGAGAGATAGAGCAGTTCTAAGGGAAAAAGTGAAGAGCAGACTTTGTGGAGCCAGGAATAGTTTAAACCCAATTAGGCGGCGCTGCCCGCTGTTGTGCTATGCACAAAAACATGCAAAACTGCACAAAAGAGGGTTTTAAGAGAGGAAGATGAAGGAGTTTTGGAATTGACCCAAAATGGCCAATAAAACTACAGTTTCAAGTCAGTAACCACTCCCACAGGGGCAGGCAGGCTGCTCAATGTTTTCACTGCCACTGATCAACAGAGAGACTTTTCTTTAGCCCAAGCAAGAAATGGCCTCACAGAAACTTACAAACAGTTCAAGAACAGCAAGCCTGTAACTGAACTTTTTAAAATCTCAGAAAAGTGGGAAGAAAGCAAGATCTTTTTGTTTTTTTATTTTTTCCAGAGATAGCAGAGGTTAACAAGTATCAACAAGTTATAACAGTGCAATAAATGACCCCACACAAGAGTGCTAGGCCAAAGACAGATAAAATGCAAGTTTTGAGAAAAAAAATGATTTTAAAAATAAGTGCAAACAGGAAATTCAGTAAACAGCTCTAGGTTGTGCTCTAAATACAGTTACTAATGCAGAAATCAAATTTAACAAGCCAGAAAATGCTCAAAATAGGTGGCTATGCAGAAAAACTTAGCAAATAAACAGAGGAAAAATACTTAAAGTCTCAAAAGTGGCTCCTTTCTTCTCTCAGCGTTTTTCTCCTCTTGGTGGGTGCTTCACCAACAGCCAACAAGCCTGAAAAGACACCCAAACCATGAGGCAACCAGGTTTTAAGAGAGGAAGATGAAGGAGTTTTGGAATTGACCCAAAATGGCCAATAAAACTACAGTTTCAAGTCAGCAACCACTACCACAGGGGCAGGCAGGCTGCTCAATGTTTTTCACTGCCACTGATCAACAGAGAGACTTTCCTTTAGCCCAAGCAAAAAATGGCCTCACAGAAACTTACAAACAGTTCAAGAACAGCAAGCCTGTAACTGAACTTTTTTAAATCTCAGAAAAGTGGGAAAAAAGCAAGATTTTTTTTTTTTTTCAGAGATAGCAGAGGTTAACAAGTATCAACAGGTTATAACAGTGCAGTAAATGACCCCACACAAGAGTGCTAGGCCAAAGACAGATAAAATGCAAGTTTTGAGAAAAAAACTATTTTAAAAATAAGTGCAAACATGAAATTCAGTAAGCAGCTCTAGGTTGTGCTCTAAATACAGTTACTAATGCAGAAATCAAATTTAACAAGCCAGAAAATGCTCAAAATAGGCGGCTATGCAGATAAACTTAGCAAATAAACAGAGGAAAAATACTTAAAGTCTCAAAAGTGGCTCCTTTCTTCTCTCAGCATTTTCTCCTCTTGGTGGGTGCTTCACCAACAGCCAACAAGCCTGAAAAGATGCCAAAACCATGAGGCAACCAGGTTTTAAGAGAGGAAGATAAAGGAGTTTTGGAATTGACCCAAAATGGCCAATAAAACTACAGTTTCAAGTCAGTAACCACTACCACAGGGGCAGGCAGGCTGCTCAATGTTTTCACTGCCACTGATCAACAGAGAGACTTTTCTTTAGCCCAAGCAAAAAATGGCCTCACAGAAACTTACAAACAGTTCAAGAACAGCAAGCCTGTAACTGAACTTTTTTAAATCTCAGAAAAGTGGGGAAAAAAGCAAGATTTTTTTGTTTTTGTTTTTTCAGAGATAGCAGAGGTTAACAAGTATCAACAAGTTATAACAGTGCAGTAAATGACCCCACACAAGAGTGCTAGGCCAAAGACAGATAAAATGCAAGTTTTGATTAAAAAACGATTTTAAAAATAAGTGCAAACAGGAAATTCAGTAAACAGCTCTTAAGAACTGACCCCCTCAGCACATTCCTCGGTATGTGCCGAGGATGCATGCTCTTCTTATGCAGTAATACAGTCTTCCTAGTGGCCTTTTCAAAAAACTTGCTCTTAACACATTCTAGTACTGATTTACTGATGGATACATCTAAAAATGCAATCTCTTTGTGTCAGAAGTTGTGTATGTGAATCTCAGGAAATCAGTAGTAGCATGTTAAAACTTACCAAATTCTGCTAGCAATTCCAGGGAACCCTCCCATAATAAAAGGATATCATCCACAAATCTTTTGTAATACAAAATATGATGATGGAACATGTTACTAGTTAATACTGTACTTACTTCCCATTGTGCCAGTGTTAGGTTGGCATAACTGTCAGCACATGCTGTGCCCATTGCCACACCAACCTTCTGCAGAAAACAAAAACAAACACATTACTTTCAAAAACAACTTCAAAAAGAGTACAGGTAAGTTCAATCTTGTCAAAAGAAAATCCATCTTTCCCAGTCAAGAAAGTCCTCACATTCTCTACCCCCAAGCATTGGGGATAGCCATAAATAAAGATGCCACATCCATTGTCACAAAATAAAAATCAGGAACTTCAGTAAACCCAGATACTCGATGATGTAAACTCTGCAATAATGATTTTGTATCCCTTAAAACTGTTAACAGACTGCTCAAAACTGCACTGAGCATCTTGTCTATAAATATAGAAGGGTTCCTATTACCTGATTGACCGTTTAGGTTAGCGAATACCTAAACGTCGATCTGGTAATAGCGAAAGCAAAACACCACGAATGGCCGATTTAACACAGGGAAAGAGTTCTCTTGACCATTATGCAGCTTTTGCCCCTTTCTCCACTGTAGAGCAATCTCGGAGTTAATATATTTAGTTAGGGGGTGGAGATAAAGCCCCCCACTTAATTTTGGTTTAATTTTTTTTTTTTTTTTTTTTTTTCTTTGTGGTTGAGGGAATTCATTCCCTGCATTAAATCGGCCTGTTCACTGTTTTAATTTTTCGATTTTACCAGATCAACATTTAGGTATTTGCTTACCTAAATGTTCGATCGGGTAATATAGATGCAATATAGAAAGGAGTTCTGTCGCCTAACCTTTACTAGATACAATGGGGTGCATTGGTGATTGAACAGGATCCTTATGTACTTTTGGTAACCCATAAATTATGAGTATAACAGGATGATCAACATTAAAGTACTTATAAAGATCCTCTGATATCATTGCTATCATGAGAATATCAAAAAACAAAAAGGCTACTTTCTCAGTAATTCCTGTAACCTGTTGTCTAGTGATCATCAAGCAAGTAGTGTCATCCTGCAATAAATTTAAGCATGAGTGCAGGGGTGCGAGCCGGCCCCTTTTTCAAATTTCTTTTTCAACTTTCATTTCTTTTTTTTTTTTTTTTTTTAAATCAGGTGCATCTTTCCCGAAGAATCATGTCACCAGCGCCGCAAATACATTGGAGATGTAATTGGAGGTTGCAGTCAGATGATTTTTTTTTTAATAACATTTATTAACGGTCCTTCTCCAACTGCATCTCCTCTTGTAATTTAGGCATGTTGGTGAGAGCTATTAATCGTAACTGTTGTCAGCAAGACAATCTTATTAAAATAAGTAGTGGGACAAAACAACTGCTCTGAGTGATCTGTTTTGAGGAAATGTGCTATTCTTTTGACTTTGGTTTTGCAAAAAAAGATATAGTACTGTTTGTAAGGGTGCACGCTGTAGACAATATTTATATACTCTATCAACCCAGATGTAATCTAGCCCAGATATTTTTTATATAGTGAAAAAATAGCCACTGTCAATATTCAGCTTTCTTGCTTCTGTCTAAGCTAAGATTTCAGTTCTGTCAGATTCCACCCAAAACGTTCAATGTTGGGAAATTACCTGTGCTTGATGTCTAGTCTAGCTCTTGTTGAGAAATCTCAAGCATAATTTCTTCATGTTAGACCTCACAGTATTAAATTCTATGTGTATACCATTCTGCTATGAGGTGCTGTTCAGATTAGTTTTTTTTTTTTTTTTTTGCTTGTAGCTCTTAAGAGGAATAGACTCACTTTCCCACACAACACGAAAATTCTTTTATTATGCAGGTACTCAGAAGAATGCACATAGATTGTTTTATTCTCTACTGCCGTTACATCTGGTGCACATTTTAAAATGTACTATTTCAGCCTCTAACGTGCGTGAAACCAACCAGCCCCTCTGCTGCAGCACTTAGCGTTGCTGCCTCACTATACTTGGTTATGTGCTGTGATAGCTTCTTTCCAGAGCTCACACATTGGTCCTATGTCCAGGAGGGGTTTTGCCTGCTTTATACTTAACTGTATTGCTTTGGTTTATCGGAAAAGTCCAAAGTGTATACAAGCCCCCTTTTCAGCAAATAGCTGGAAAGAAAAAAACTGACACACTGATTATAATTAAATACAAATGCACAAGAAGAAACATATGATGCCCCCCCCCAAAAAAAAGACAATCCGCAATCGACTTTCCACAGCAAGTTATAGGTTCGCACAACAGCTAAGTAGGAGATTGCATAAAAATTGAGACATTCAGAATTTTCTCCCATATCCCGAAGCTATATGTATGTCTGTACATGTAACATCTGCATACATCCCTCAGTGACCAGCACCCTACATAAGACTGTGCGCATCAGCCTGTTGTCTGCAAGGGCAAGTTCGATCTCCCTAGAACCCTAAATTGCCTAAAGCAAGTTATCTAACTTGGTTATATTACAGCAATATATATGCATGTTTTTCACACATTCATGCATACATACACATTCTACAAATAATTATATGTAAATAAATAAATATATATATATATATATATATATATATATATATATATGTATATATATATATATATATATATATATGTATATATATATATATATTTATATATATATATATATATATATATATCTATATTCAGAGACACACATAGTTGTGTACTACTACACGAAGAAGTCTCAACTCTCCTTCATATTGCATAACGTATTGGCCTTTGCCGCATAATTTTGCCCCCCTCTCTCTCTTTATATATATATATATATATATATATATATATATATATATATATATATATATATATGGGTACCTATCAAACCATCGACAACTTAAAATAATGAAACTGACTCCACCGACAGCTGAATTCACCGACAGCGCAAAAACGGACGTTTACAAGGTAAGGGGTGTAACTCCGTTACTCATGCCTACCATGGTTGCATGACACTGCCACCCTTCCTAAACCATGGTAGGCTTGAGTAGCGAATTTACACCCCTTACCTTGTAAACGTCCGTTTTTGCGCTGTCGGTGAATTCAGTTGTCGGTGGAGTCAGTTTTGTTATCTTAAGTTGTCGATGGTTTGATAGGTACCCATATATATATATATATATATATATATATATATATATATATTTTTTTTTTTTTTCTTGCTGAGATTTTCAGGTAAATCCTTATTATAATGCGGCCATGAGAATGTCGTACTGTTTATTGTTCACAAAATGCGGGCTTTGTGTTGTGTTACCTTTCTAAACAGCTTAGCATGCATACAGGGTACAATGCACTCTACAAATGTGCACTGCAATCCTAGCTCTGGCATAACGTCTTTAATATTTTAAAATTGTCTCTACTCTTGGGCATTTGTGTCACATTTAGCTGTTCTATTTCTGTTTTTTTACCCATTTATTTTTAAGCAAATATGTGAAAGGTACACACCTGTAAAACGAGTTTAAAGGAGAAAAGACGATGTTCGCTATTAGCTCTTCTCCTGTATTTGAAGTCTTATTTGTTGGTGCTTTTTTAACAGGGAGCCAAAAATTTGTGAAATCACTAAATAATACCAGACACAATAATTCCATAATTGTATTTATTTATTTATTTAGGCATTCAGGCATACCATATCAATGGAAACCCTGCTATATTAACTAAGTGAATTATAGCAATATTTTAAATTGTCCTGATGGTGCAGCGGTTAGCATTGTCACCTCACAACAAAAGGTCCCCTGTTCAGTTCTTGGCTGGAGCACATTCTGTGTGGAGTCTGCATGTCTTCCATCTGGTCAAGTGTTGTTAAAGACATGCAGGTAGATATGGATGTGCCTTCCTTGAAGGTTGGGTGTCAGGCTGGCAACTTGGCACCATAAAAAAATCAACTGCCAATCATTAGTGGACTGGAATTCTGCTGTGGTGACCCCTAACTGGGAAAAGTCAAAAGACATTGCTATTTTAAATTGTCTTTTACTCCTGTCCTCTTGTTTTAACTAAGTGAATAACAGCAATAGATTAAATTGTCCCTTATTCCTGCCTTCTTGTTTTATCTAAATGAATAAGAGCTATATTTTTTTACTCTATTTTGGGGCCTTTGAGAACATTACACAGTTGGTCCCTTGCTTTTTCAGTTGAAAGGCTTGAAACTGTGCCCGAGGGCTCTCTTCTCCTCAAACTGCTCTTAACCACTGTTGTAATAGCAGGTGTATTCATCTGGCAGCATTGTTTTAGACAGTTTTCTTAAATCCCATACTAACTGAATTGCGTCTGATATTAGTAAGTTATACAACCATTGCATTAGTTACTGTTCTAAGTACCAAAATCTGTACAAAACGAGACCGAATAGTGTGTGTGTTTTTTACAAATGAGCAGTGCCTTTACTTATTGCCTCATGTCATTTAAGTGACTTTCAGAAGCTTTAAAAAGTTTTTGTTCCAGAAGCATGACCACTTTAACTTTTAAAGAATAAAACTGTCACATAGTACTTCAATTCACTGCTTCTACTCCTCTGTTTCAGCTGTATGGTTGCCATAGCAATCCCTGCCCTAACAAGTGTCAAAGAGCAAAGGAGGAGGGTGGAGAAAAGCAGTTGGAATATGCACTCTCAGGCTCGCTCAACCCCCTTTGAGTCTAGTGATCTTTTTGACAACTTCTCTGTCTGTTAAAGATGCTAGTTATTTATAGTTATGATTTGACTTCTTTTTAAGCCCAACAACTAGAAATGTACCCTGAATGTTTTTAGAACCTAAAATATCATATTTTGATATCTTACAAGGAGCACAGCATTTTTCATTTGGGAGAGGTGGTTTTACTAAGTGCATATTTGATGGATTCTGCTATACGCAAACCACCATAAGGATGTGTGCTATGGAAAAATAAATGATATACGTGCTTTATTCCCAGTGCAGTGTATGCAGTTCCTATTTAGTCAATTTGCAGAAAACATGTGCTTGGGTGGAGGCAAGGGCAGGTAAAAAGACATACTTTCTGAATGTTAGAAAAGGTGCAGAAGGGAAAGAGGGTATAACCAGTCATCATAACAGTAAACTGCACACATATGGAATTCCTTCAGTTTGGGGGGGGGGGGGCAACTAGAATTATTTTCTTCTTTCTGTGCTTACATTTGAGATTAACATCTTAAATCAACAACAAAATAGTTTCCAAAACTGCAGTGCTACATTAGCAGATTTTTTACTCCCTTTTTTGTAAATACTTTTGGTCTTTAGGATGTGGCTAGTTTGTTTGCCTTTATTCAGTAATTTTTTTCATTACATTTCTTTCATAATAATTTCATTCTTTATGTGTTTCGAGAGTTCCTGTACTTTTTAGCTACAACTTGCTGTCTGGGTATCATAGCTGTCAACCTATTTGCTCAGGTATTCTGGACAAAGCAAGGTTAGAGGTGGATGAGGCTCAAGAACTAACAGTTAAGATAGAAGGTGATGAGATAAAAATAGTGGTGTATAATCAATCTACAGGAAAGTCTCCAGTAACAGATGGTATTCCTGTGGAAGTCTAGACATTGGGAAAGATTGACTGACTGAGTGGAACATCCTTTTTTTAATGGATGCCTGGGGAGAAAAGCTCCACAAGATACAGAAAGAAAGTAAAATGCATGCATATAAAGTGCCATCATTTTTTAAGTAAAACTGTAGTAAACCTGTCAACTGAACTAACATTTTATAAAAACTGCAGATATGACTTTTGATGAAATCCATTACGAATGTAACACACAAAAATTTGTAGAAAAAAACAATGATAAGACTGCACATCTTCCAAACAGGAAATGGCAAGCATCATACAGCAATTAGACAGGTAAAATTCTAGCTTGCTGTCAGGGTGGCTGTGGTGGTGCAGCAGTTAGTATTGCTGCCTCACAGAAAGAGGTTCTCTGGTTTGATTCTCAGCTGGGGTGCCTTCTGTGCAGAGTCTGCATGTCCTCCATGCAGTCGTGCAGGTTTCCTCTAGGTGCTCTGGTTTCATCCCAAAGACAGGCTGTATGTGGATTGGACTTTCTAAACTGGCTGTGTGTGTGTTCCTTTAGTGGAAGGTTAGGCACTGAGCTGGCAACTCAGCAGTGTAAAACTCCACTGCCAATTGTTCTGAGGACCATTGTTCCACTGTGGTGACCCCTAACTGGGAAAAAGCCAAAAGAGTTGGTATGGCAACCAATCATCTTTTCCAGGCATGCACTGAAAATACTTGTACTATCTGTGCATGTGCTCTGTGCTGCACAGAAATTAACTTTCTCCTACCATATTCACAGCAAAATCATGTGGAACTGAATGTAAACTGATGTCTTGCCAAACATGTCAGAGCTTCTTAAGGTGATCTTTTCACAACCATCAAACCTAGTGTCCCACTTTCCCGCTTCCACCCCGGTAGTTAACTAACCAGACTGATCCCCCCTTTTGGAAATTCCTGGATCTGCCACTGTAAAGTGTACATTCCATTAACATAGATCTCTGTCAAGTAAGACCACACCTCCCCCTTTGTCTGCAGGCCATATTTCTACAATAGTTAAGTTCTTCAACTCTTCTAGGGCATTACTTTCCTCCATGTTCAAATTAAAAAAGTGAGAACTATGTTTATTTATGAAAGTTTGCCTTACCTCTTGTTCACATCCATTCAAAAATGTTTCAACATTAGGATGTAATTTCAGTATGAATGTGCTAGGTTTCTTAAACACATTCACCTGTTGTGATTTATGCAGAAACATTGCAGCCAAGGTAACATTTCTTGCAAACATCCTTAAATCCAATAAAACATCCACCATGATTGCTCGTTTAGCTGGTACAAATGACAGTCCCTTATTCAATAAATCCCTCTGTGCAGCCATCAAAATATGTGATGATAAATTCACTACAAGGTTATTTACAGCCTGTTCCTGGTTTACATCTTTGACCCTTTGTCCCCAGATATATAGGGTTGCTAAACACACAACCTTCTTGCCCTGCTCCTGGACCTGCTCTTGTGATGGTCCTTTGATATAGAAAGGGGCTCTGGCAATGGAAAAGGGAGTGAAACCAAAGTCGTAGCATCAGCCATGGTTCTTGGTGCTTCTGCTCCATTCAGTAAGGTATCTTCTACATGTACAGTCAGTGTAGATTCAGGTACATCAACTCTCCCATCCACACTCACCTATTCTCCATTCGGGGGTCAGGGTGTTCACTGTTATCTACCCATCTACTGACCATTGTTTCAGGCTTCCTAATTTGTTTGGGCCAGGCAAAAACTGCTCTCTTCTTAAGTCAGTGGCATCATGTTGGAGCTTCTTCCACTTCATTTCTTGCAGTCTCTTCTCAAAGGCAGCGATCTTGCCATATAATGTATCAAGACTATCACAAACCATCTCTGCAGAGATCTGCCTTGGTGGCCTGGCACTTTGTTTATTTGGATAAAGTTGAAATCTCCCATGACCAAGGTGTTTGGCTGTATACTGAGCGACTCTAGCAAGTTCAAATAGGTGCTTCTCCTGGTTCATAGTGGGGGACCTGTAGCTAGTGATGATGTGGAAGGGTATTTTACCTATAGTTATTTGGACCTGGAGTAGCTCAAGGGAGTCTCAGGGTGGATTTGGATTTAATGAAGATAGATACACCTCCACCTTTGGTTCTTTCAGGTTTGTTTTGGGGTCTGAACATATGAAAGGCATTGTTGCCTCGTATGACTAGGGTGCTCTTTGTGGCCTTTAACCAAGTCTTCGTAACTGTACAGACATCACCATCTTCCAAGAAGAGGAGTGCTTCTAGGGAGTGCAGTTTGCTATTTAATCTCCTAGCATTAAGCAGCATGACCTTGAGTTTGTCTTTAGTGGATTTCTTTATGTCAGAGGTTTTGTTGTTTGGTCATTGACTAAAAAAGGCACTATGGGGGGAGGCAAGCATCTTTGCCAGTATTCAAAATCCTTGAGGAGACAGGTGAAGGCCATCTCTTGCAAAGCAGTGTGGACTGTCAACCATGTCTTCTCAGGCTGACAGATACTGGATCCCCCTGGAATGACACCAGAAGCTAAGCCAATTATTGAACTAAGTTATTTTGTGTCTATATTGTGGTATCATCCTATGTAAATGTAGAATGATGTTTAGGGCTAGGGACATACCTGCTTGGGGCACATAATCTGAGAGTTCAGTCATTTCTCTCTTCACATAGTTCAGACAGGTACATCTCAAGTCATTCACTCCAACATGTACTATGACAGAGTCTAAACGGTAATTGTTGCTGAGTGACTTGACTGCATGCGTGATTTGATAGATCCTGACACTTGACAGGCAGCTGACCATGACCTTCTCCTTATACAACTTGGTGAGGGGGGACATCTGAGTGTCTTACTATTGCGTCACCTATGACCAGAACATTAGGTTTTGTGGTATTTTGCCTTAGGGGCTTAATTTTTGAGACACTGATATGTGTGTTGTTATGTGTAGTGGTGGATTCTGTTTGTGTACCAGTATGCGTGTGTTGTTTGCACTTGGGAGGTCTCTGGTCTTTAGGGAGGCTCTTAGTGAGTGCTTCCACATATGTGGGTTTATGTGTCTTAACCATATCTTGTGTGAGAAGTGGTTGTCAGTATACATGAGGCAATTGCTACATTGCCTCAGGATGCCATTGTCAATAAGGGTGGCTGGAGAAATGGTAGAAAACTGTCCATCCATTATGGTAGGTTTATGTTATAGTAACTAGTGGGGATGGGCTGGATGGACCAGGGTTTGCTGTAAGACTAACAGACGCAGCTATTTTGTGGAAAGCTAAGGGTGGAAGACTGCGTCAATGCCTCAGAATGCATAGCTGAGTTTTTCACAGGGCAGCAAAGTGCAACTGCATTGCACACAGAGAGGCAATAATGCTAAGGAGGTTTTTCTAGCAGATCTCTAGAGAAAACTGTGTTTCTAAGCATTTGCATCTACACACGGTAGTGCTAAACACCCCTGCATGATAAGAAAGTCTGCACAAATATGGGGCTTAAATACAAGCAAAGTTAAATGCTTTTAGAGCAAATTAACTAATGGGAAAGCCCAAGGCTGAGCTTTTTTCCAGCATCCCCCAACTCAGATGGATCCTGAGCCACAAACGTCTGCCACAAGGTTGCAGGGAGGCCCTCTTAATGAAGGATGGCTGTTTTTAGTGCTTCAGTCAAACCAAACAGTCTAGATTCAGCAAGTTGGAATCAAGCCTGTGCTAAAAAATGCAGAAGTGCTAGAAAGTGGAGAATAATACAGTCACAGCAGTAAAAGACAGCAAAAATGAAGCAGCAGTTAAGCAAAATACAGTTCAAAAAGTGCAATGCAACCTTAAAATATATAAATTTTTGTTGAATAAACAGTGTACACCTTGGATGTAGCTCTGATTTACTCCAGATCTCTGACTAAGGTTGCCAAACTTTGAGCAGTTCTGCCAAACTGAGTGCAATCCCATGCAAATGTGGGGCTTATATACAAATGAAGTTAAACATTTTTAAATCAAACTAATCAATGGGAAAGCCCAAGATTGAGCCTTTTTCCAGCAATCCTCAATTCACTTGGGCCATGAGCCACACACTCCTGCCACAAGGGTGCAGGGAGTTCCTCTTAATATAATATGGCTGGTTTTAGTGCTTCAGTCAAACCAGTCTAGATTCAGCAGGTCTGAATCTAGCCTATGCTAAGAAATGCAAAAGTTCTAGAAATTTTAAGTGCAGAATAAAACAGTCACAGCAGTAAAAACAGCAAAAAATGAAGCAGCAATTAAGCAAAATACAGTTGAAAAAAGTGCAATATAACATTAAAATGTAGTTATTTTTGCTGGTAATAAGTAAGGTGAATTATAAAATGGAAAATGCAAAGTATGTAATGTAAACAGGTGCAGATATACCAATTTTTACAACATATGCAGATAATATTGTTATAATAACTAAAAGTCTCTTGATGAAAGAGGACATATTTTGTGAGGGTCTATGTCAAATAACTGAACAGCTACATCATCAAATGTCATCTCATTGACAGCAGTCTGTCGAACACCCCATACCCCCCCCAGCTAATTATATATACCAACTCTGAGATTGCACTACAGTGGGGAAAAGGGCAAATTTCCTGATCCCTATCATAAAGCGATCTCAGTCACAATGGTTCAATGGCCTCCATTGTCAATAAGATGACGTTTGACAATGTGTCCATTCGATACTTTGACATAAACCCATTTTGTCTAAGGCTTACATGGAGCATGCACGAGTGCAGGGGGTGTGTCAGACTGCCAAGCAGTCCAAATATCCACACCCCTGCAAGTGCCTAAACTGCAAATATCAGCTGAAATGAGTGAGTACGCTCAAATGTCCACATACCCAACACTACACTCCCCCACATTCTAAATCCCTGTACAAGTTTAAAATATAAAGGTTTACTTTTTTTTATTATTCCTGATATAGCTGCCCATATTTGCGCATGTTTGCGCGGGTTTGCCCATTGCTTAGCTACAGTTAGCAGTGTAGACATCGAAGAGGATAATAAACTATTTATATGCAAATTAAGCCAAATCGCAACAGTGTATTGGTAGAGCCCTCAAACAAAGAGGAGGCATTCTCGATTCGAGTCCCACCACTCCCCTACCTAATTTCTGTCAGAAATGTGTGCATAAATAGAATTTCTGACATTTACCTTTTAAATCTCAGTAAAATGCATTGAAATGGCCTATGTGGTAGTGAACGATATTTAATATATATATAAGCATGTAGAATGGTCATGCATACTGATA
Organism: Protopterus annectens; assembly: GCF_019279795.1. Classification (NCBI taxonomy): domain Eukaryota; kingdom Metazoa; phylum Chordata; order Ceratodontiformes; family Protopteridae; genus Protopterus; species Protopterus annectens. The sequence goes on along the minus strand of NC_056731.1, from coordinate 1,571,855,857 downwards.
AATGCATAAGTAACATATCTTAAGCAATGTGAAGCACTACTAAGCAAAGTTTACCAGTATTAAGCACAGTTAAGTTTAATTGCTCATAGCTGAGCACTGCTTTAACTAGCGGAATAGTTTTGCACGGAGCTGCGCATTGCACCAACTAGCGCAAGCAAAACATGTTCACTCGGAGCTGCGCACAGCGCTAACTAGCGCAACGTCGGGCAGCGTAGAGCAACATAGAGCAACGTAGAGATACATTGAGCAATGCTGGGCAAAGTTGAGCAAAGTTGAGCAAAGTCAGCTAAACAATGCCACACCTCCAAGCCGGTCTGGCCAGTAGTAAAATAAAAAGCAATGGCAGGCCTCGAACCCGGGATACTGTGCACCATAATTACAGTACTAAACCACTACTCCATGACAGCTTTAAATATGGATTCGTTTCCAACACACTCATATATATCAATGGAAGTTTACCCATTGCTAAGCAGGTTTGCTCTTAGCTGAGAATTTTCAAACCCGGCCAATCACAAATAAGTGCGGGAAATGAGGCATATTTAAGCTCCATAGGTGGGAATAATTGCCATAACTGGTTGTAGCTCCCATCTGCAGACAGTATCAACGGTGTTGGAGAGGGCTCTCGTTTTCGAGCGCAATGGTGGGGCATTGAGGAGTCAAATGTAATGGTTTGGCTCCTCGTCCATCATCATGATGCAAGACTCCTGCAGGGCCAGTTTCAGGGCACTGAATACAAAGCAGAAGCCAGGAACCGTCTAGCACATGATCTCACCAGTGCCACAGGTGTCCCTCAGACTGGAGAGCAGGTCAGACACCACTTTTCAGACCTGAAGAGACGCAAGGAGGACCAACTGAACCAATGGATACAGGAGGCCCATCAAATGGAAAATGCCCCACTACTGAGTATGTAGCCATGGAATGAAGTATGTAAGAATTGCTATAGTAGTCCGTGTTATAGATATGTATGTCTCAATATCCCTTCATTTACTTCACAGCTGCAGGTGTCCATGCTGTGAATCAGCAAGCCTATGCAGATAGGCTGCTAAGTCTGTGCCACCAGGCAGGTTAGTAATTATTCTGCATGTGTTGTCATATAAAATAAGTGAGAGAGCCTGAAAAAGAGTGTTGTAACCCATTAATAAAGGTATAATGAGTGTTGAATAACTTCTCTGCATGTACTGTTATATAAAATAAGTGAGACAGCATGAAAAGATGTTGTAACCCATTAATAAAGGTATAATATGTCTTGAATAAAAGACCTCTGCATGCACTGATATATCAAATAAATGAGAGAGCCACTAGAAAAGTGTGTAATGTAATAATTAAAGGTATAATTCCTGGAGTGTGTCCATGTCACTTTCTTCGATATGTTGTTGTACCCTTGGATTATAGAAATAGTACTGTTGTAGAAAGCGCAGTCAACCCACACATGGGTAGGCCCATATAAAGTGGATGAAGTGAGTGCCAGTAGCTGTTAAGCATATATACAGTCCTCAACTGTCAGTTCATGGCCGTCATGTACAGGTTAATCTGGCACATGAGTAGCTTGTTATTTTGTTCCCCAGAAATGTAAGTGTGCTGCTAGAAATGTAGGGGGCTGCCAATATATACCTGACAATGTCACCTGAACACATACAGACATGTAGATATTGAAATATAAATGAAATATATAAATATGTAGCAGTAACATCTGCAGCCAGGACAGTTTGTATGTCAGATACAGGTCAGGTATATCAAGAACTAGTAAAGCCCATTTTACAATTTAACAGATATTGCCCAGTGTAATAATACATGTAGGGGATATATAACTGCAGTCAATAGGAATGTAGTGTAAACTACAACTATATATAAGTTGTTAATGGAGGTGTCTTTTTACACCCTATTGTATGTGCCTAAACAATGCAATTCCACACCTCAATGGGTATGTTGAATCTCATAACATTTGTTGGGACACATGTCCTATTGGTTTATAAATCTCTGCATTAACTTTGATGCATGTGCCCTGTTCACATACCACAATCTTGATGGCCTGTTGCCACCAATCAATCCTGCATGCTGTTGGAATGTCTACTGTTGTTCTATATATGCATGTGTTATGCTTGCTGTTCATCTGTCAGAACTCTGGTGTGTTGGGTTAATGGGAATACTACTGTATGCTGTTACAACTAAATTGGAATGCTGTTGGCTATTACTAACCCATATTGTCATCAAATCCTCCTAAACATAAAACGTATGGGAAGGCCGGTCCCAGCGGACCCACCTGTCCCACCTCAGCTGGCGATGGCATCTGGCACCAGCAGGTCCAGTGCCCAGCCCGGGACCCCCTCCTCCATTGGTCCTGTGCCACCTTCGGGGAGACGTGCTGCAGGGGATGGGGCTCGTCCACCCCCGTGCAAGCGTGGCCAGAGGAGGGCCACCTATCACCCTCCGAATGGTCCGGGCTTTGGTGCGTAGGGAGATCGAGCGTTCGGTCGCTGATCCTCTATGCCAGCTCAAGGCAAAATTGGCGTGACTCATGGGTGAGCCTGCCCCTCCTACGCAGCCCCCAGCACAGCCACCTTCTGGGCTGTGAAGATGCAGTGGTGACTGCCCATGGGTGGGGAATCTCAGTTCCACTGTTGCCATCTGTGGGCTCATGGGTTGGCGATTTCCAAACACCCTTCACCGTCAATGGTGTTCACCCACCTCATGTGTCATATTCCGCCCCTGTATGCATCTTGTTTGTCTTGTCTGTTTACCTCCCAAACCTACCTCACCAAATATACCTACTTCCCTTACCCCACATTCCACTCTCACCTGAAAAAAAAAATGGGCAATCTGCTCCACAAAAAAATTATAGCTGCCCATTTTGCACACATGTCTGCTGGACACATAAACTGAAATTCAGTTGGCAGTACAACATACTTCATTGTCCTCACCCCACTCTCAGGGGTGGAAGGTTTCAAATTTCCATCCAAATTAATAGTATATGCACAGCTGTTGCTGTTAAAGAAATGGGCAGCTATGGACCTTCCCTACACCCATCCTGCACATCCCAAGCAGTTTTCCCTACTGTCTTTCACTCTTTGTGCCCCTTTTTCACCACTTTCCTATCTCCCCATTTTCTTTTCTTTCAAAGAAATGAGCGCAGGGGTTAGAGGGAGTAAGCACTTTTAAGCAGTAGTTAGTGGGTTTGAGCGAGTGTGCGCTTGTGTGCGCTTAGCTAAGTATTGCTAAGCATCGCACAAACCCACGCAAACCCGCTTACAACTGCTTAAAAGTGCCTTAGTCACTCTGCATGTCAGGGCCCTTGTTCTGCTCAGCAGCAAAATAAAAGACCTCTGTTAATCTCGAACCCTGGACCTTGGACACATTAGACTGCATGAAGTACCACTGAGCCATGGTAAACATACAACAAATTGGTGCTGCAATCAATATATCATGCATCAGAATGAGTGAATGTAAAGGACAAATAGGAATGCCATAACACAAATGCTGTTCTGTGGATCCTTACCAGCAGTTCTTGTGGAATTGCATTACATGACTGTGAAAAAAAAAACAGCCATACTAGCAGGAAATAATGTTACAGCAGCACTTAACAACCCCCACACAGTATCATAGTAGGACAAACACTAGCATATCTGATTAGGCCATAGGCCTTACTTCGCAACTGTGACTACATTTCAGGCATGTCCCTGATTTTGAGACAGGTTTTAGCTGTGTCCCTCTGAATCCCTTTGAAAGCTACTGACATTAGGCAGAAAGGTGGTGAATTACACTTAATGAATAATGACAATAAGTAAGAGTTAGACACTGCTTGTACTTCAGGAAATGTGTATTAATCTATATGCTCTGTTTCTCTCAAAGTCCCAACTTAATGTCTCTAATATTGTAAAGGTGCACCTCACTTCTACCTTCTTTTCCCTGCGTCTGTTCAAATATGTCAGGCTTGAGAAAGACAGGCGCTGAATCAAAAAAAGTCCAATAAGAACACACAAAACATTGGATAAAAAGAACTTTATCAAAAAGCTTTTTGATAAAGATCTTTTTATCCAACGTTTTGTGTGTTCTTATCTGTTCAAATATGTACCTGAGTGTTTGAGATACCTGGCAGAGGCAGAAACACACAGGCATATCAGCTATTCTGCTGTTACACACTGTGCAAATAGCTTTGGAAGGAGTTACAGAAGTATACCCTTATGTAGGAGTACAACAGTGAAATACCAAGGGATGTAGCCATGTACTGGTAGCAACCAACTGTGACAATGCCATTGTTCCAGTGCTGAAAAGACCGGTGTAGTGCACAGACAAAGAATTACAGGCTAACCTCTGGCTACCATCTGGATAGGTCCACATTTGGGAGCTACGCAGACAGACTACTTGCCTTGGTAAACTAACAGGTACACAGCAACCCCTTAAGTCCAGCAAGATAAAATTCACACATTAATACATAAATGTTCTCTGTCCTTCTGCACCCCTACCCAAATGTACAATAAACCTGTGTGTTCAGAGTCTACCAAGGATGTAGGTAGGCATACTCAGTACTGAAATTTGTCCAGTTTTCTTGAGCAGCCTGTGTTAATGTCAACACTAAAAAAGCAGAACCTGTTCAAAAGTGGCTAAATTAATATTCACAGTATAGCAGTTCACAAACAGTTCATGTGCCAAATGAATACATCTCAATAACTACTTTTATATGGCAGTTAATTGTATAAGTAGAAAAGAAACTACATACACCCATGTATCTTGTGTTAGTATTTGTAGGGGAGATTACAAATCTACACTGAAAACTGTGTAGTGGAAGTGGCAACATTCAGGTCTGAGTACAACATTTAAATCTATGGCTATACCCCTAGCTTCACATATAAGAAGTATACCAACCTTCTGACATACACAACGGTGTCCACAGCAAACAAGAATGGGACCCACTTTGGAAAGCTGAAAGGGCTACGCCTACCTGACATAGCAATTTATAACATTGGGTTGCTATGACAGTGAGTACTGCAATTACCACACAGCAGGCTGCATGCAATTACCAAATGCTGGCCACCAATTGGTGCAGAGGCCATCACATGCACATGTGCAGATACCTATAAAACAGGCTGTACCTGCTGGCCACACATGCAATCATCCCATTGCAGATGCTGAGAGAGAGAGATAGAGAGAGAGACACAGAGACAGAGAGAGAGACAGCCACACCCCCCACCCACACCACTGGGGAAAAAAAATAAAACAATAAAAATCTAAAATAAAGCCAAAGAAACAGCAAAGTGAAAACTACAAACACATACAAAGGAAAGGTATGTAACAGATATGTATTTACTGCAGTGGTGGCTGGTGACTTCAAACCAAAGGGGGGCTGCAGGAGATGGCTGAATGGGTGGGGCCAATGGGAAAGGGTGTGGTCAATTAGAAAAGGGTGGAGCTATGCTCAAAACCACAAAAATTGGTACTTTAATCAAATACACTGCCCTGGGTGCCAAACTGTCATTATTGAGAGTCCAATCAAGACAAAATGAAGTGTAGAAGAAAATATATTTCTATGCATTGGCTACATGGCAGCATACTTAATATCTAGATGGAAACAAAAAGGTTGTGAGGCATGAAAAAATAAATTACTTTTTAAATAAATTACTGGAATGCCAGTCAAAATCATGTATAAAAAAACAAGCAGCACTCAACTCAAACTACTTCTCCTTGCACTGCAGTTCTAATTATAATTTATATTCAGCTTTATAAAAGTACCAAGTAACATGCTGAAAGTAGCAATCTCTGTGATACCCCCACTTGTAAAAATGTTTCTTATCCAAAAAAGACCTGCTGTCTGACAATAACTATCTACTTATTTCATGGGGGAAACATGATCACAGTAAAAAATGAACAGCAAACAAGAAACAAGCTCAAGATAAATTGCTTAAAGGATTACTGCACAGATTATGGACCACACATGATAGATGGGAATTCTGTTTAGTTTACTGGTAAAGCCTGCAAAGATGACTGCAAGCCTCCAACAAATGCAGTGAGCTTCTGAAAATACTGTAATCTTGTCCTTTATTACCACTACTGTCATATGCATTTCAATACCTAAGGCTTATATGTTGTTTAATTGTGTAAATATTCTCTGCATGGCAACAACAAAAAGACTTTCAATGTTGGTAATCTTTTAACAGTATGCTTATTAAAGCTTACTTGCATCTTATAATCTCAGACAAGCTTACCTGATGGTCATTAAAGCATTGCTACTTAAACACAGAGCAACAGGCAGTGCAACAACATGCATTTTCTAAATAATAATAAGCATAAATCAACAGTTTAAAAATATGGCAGAAAACCAGAACATTCTGTAAAATCAAGAACAGATGAAAAGCCACTGTAGTACTTGTGTCTACCTTGGATGGGGGAGGGGATACTCTGCACACTTGCACTGCATAACTGCTCCTTGCCTTGCTTGGACACATCCAGAGTCACTACATGGGGGAGTGGGTTGCAATAAGCATGTCACAATTTGAAATGTCTCTGGCTGACAGCGGTGGTCCTACCACAGTTGTCATACCTCTTAACCTCAGAACAAGAAATCTGAACAAAGCCATAAATAGAAGTGGGACAAAGGCCCAAAAATAAGGGCAATTTTTAAATATTCCTCTTTTAAACTTAGAAAAATAATAGTAGGTCTTGCGTTAGTATGAATTTTCTGAAGGGAATGAAATCTGAAACTCAAATGTCTGTCATTATTTTCTGACTTTAATAATTTGCTACTAATTTGCCAGAAAACCACAATGTATGAAAAAACAGATCAAAATTGTGATGCAAAAATATAACATAGTCACACGATACAGCTGGGAACTTGTCAAAGAAGGGACACTTTTTAATATTAGTACTGTTAAGTTGAGCAGCTGACAAAATAAGAAAATCTATATGCATTTCTGAAACAAAAGTAATCTATAACTCAGATCTTTATAATTATTTCTTAATTGTAAACCCTCCACATTTTCTTCCAAAATTGCCATTTTGCAGATGGATTATTAGGGAGAGAGCAACCTTTTTGAGCCAAAATCGGAGACAGTTGAGAGCTTTGGATATACCTAATTCTACAAAGTGATTTATTTGCATGTACCTCTCAACCTCTTAACGCAGGAAATCTGGACAAGGCCAAATATATTGGGGAAACATACAGACACAGTGCTAAAAATTGCTGTTTTATAAACTTAAACAGTTGATCGAATAACAGGTCTTGCTTTAGCATGCATTTCTCTGAAGGGTATGAAGTCTGAAACTTAATGTCTATCACTATTTAGTGACTTCATTCCGAAATGATTTGCCAGAAAACCACAAATTTTATGAGGAACAAACCAAAGATAAGAAGCAAAAATCTATTAATTCTGAGAAAATCTGGACAGTTGAGAGATATAGTTCAGTCGGGGCTATCATTGAGTTTGCCACCCTTCCCCCCTCACAAAATCATGATCGAATGGGGCCTCCCCCCTGCAGCCATTCCAATGTCCCATTATTTGGCTATTTCACCCCATTTACCATAAACACTGCAATGTGCATACTGCTTTACTTCTATGATGATTTGGATTTCATTTAAAAGTTTTATTTTACATTTTACAGCAACAACACTAATAGACATCTCCTAAACAAAGCATTGCAGTCTCACAATGAAAATAGACTTAGCATTAAAACTTCTCTGCCCTTGAAACTCACATTCATTGAAACAGCATTGAAACCCACATTCAAAGAAAATGCATCTGGCCAGTGGCAGATAAAGATGAACTTTGGACTGTTTTCAAATCATAGGCCCCTTGCACATGAAACATACATGTGTTCTTTGAGGCACCTTCCTGATCGTATTAAATTATATTCCTTGTATAACACAGTACAGTTGTTAGAAGACATTTTAGATGTATTGTTTTGAACATTTTTCCAGTAAACAATCCATTCACCAATAATGACAAAACTGCCCAATTCAGAACATTTCCATCATAAAAGTCTACTCAAACTTTTACAATCCACCAGTATCAGTAAATATGTACATTATCTGCAGAAGTTAAAGTCATCTAAATAATCCCACATTAAAGAGATCTGTAACTAATGAAGAGGTTGCTGCTAGCAAACAAGTTTATATTTCATTGTTTCATCTATGCCAAATCAGATGTTTTTTGAAAGACAGGTAGACTGAAACTTAAATGGCTATCATTTAGTGAATTCAGTTCTCACCATAGCTCTCAACCTCTTAGCACAGAACACCTGGACAAAGCCAATAATAGGGGAATACAGCCCCCAAACATATTTTGGGAATTCAGTTCTCACCATAGCTCTCAACCTCTTATCACAAAAAACCTGCACAAAGCCAAGAATGGGGGAATACAGCCCCCAAAATAGGGACAAATTTCAAATATTGATCTTATAAACTTAGAAAATTGCTAGAATAAAATGTGTTGTGTTACCATGCACTTTCTGAAGAATATGAAGTCTAAATTTCAAATGTCTGAAAATCCAGAAAGCCACAGATTTTACAAGGGATAGAACAAAACTATGAGGCAAAAATCTGAATGCTTTTCACAAGTGGTGGTGGGTAGGAAATTCCAGTTCTTACTACCTACACCCAAAGCCTCATGTTGCAAAGCTCTGTTTCTGCCTAAGCCCTTATTCAGCAGCGAGTAGTTCCGGTTCCAGAATGCTGGGCGAGAACACATGCATATGTTCCGAACACAGAATGCAGACCATTGGGATTTTTTTATTTTTTGTTTTCAGCTTGGGGGGGGGGGGGCTGCAGTCCTGCAGTCCAATAGGACGAGCCGCCACTGATTTACTGGCATGTAGTAGATGTATTTGAAGACTACTTTACATACTTTGAAACATCAATATGTGGCAGCAGTACGTATCTATGCACAGATGCCCTGCATAACTACTGCCATGGACAAATCAGTGTGTAGCTGTGTGCAGTGGGACATAACTGTGATATATGTAGCTCAGCATTAAATGTCAAACATCTGAACCATGTCATCTGTGTTCTGTACAGTAGGGTGGACAATGGTTGTTTGCCGGTATATGACATGTGGTGGTTAAACGCTGTGGGTGTGATTTGTCAGGTTTACAGTGTCACAGCCAGTGAGGCCTGCTAAAGCCACATGGGCTGTGAACACATTCAATGCATTTTGCACAAGACTATGCAATATCATTACATAACTGTATACCTCCCAAACTTCGAATAATTGATATTCCCACCATGACAGGTGGACTGTATATGTGCCTATATGTATATCTATATGTACACCAATGGATGTTTATATGTATGTGTATATATATATATATATATATATATATATACATATATATATATATATATATATATATATATATATATATATATATATATATATGTAGAGAGATAGGTACTGCGGTGGTGGTGCTGCGGTAGCATTGTCGCCTCACAGTTAAACGTTGCCCATTCGATTCTCAGTTAGAGCATCTTCTGTGTGGCGACATGCGTGAATGGGCGTTCCTTCGTTGAAGATTGTGCATTAGGCCCAGCAAGCCAGCAAGTAAAAATCTGCTGCCAATCATTAGCGGACCATAGTTCCGCTATGGTGACCCCTAACCGGGAAAAGCCGGAAGACACAAACAATATATATATATATATATATATATATATATATATATATATATATATATATAAATACACACACACACACACACATATATATATATATATATATATATATATATATATATATATATATATATATATATATATATATATATAGAGGCAGGGAGAGACAGAGTCACATTTACTGTGACAGATGCCTGGTGACAAAGCCATGGCCTCAAGCTCAATGTCTGAAATACATTTGCATTGCTTTTGCTAAAAACTCTGTACCCATGAACTACAACATAGGTGATAGTCAACATAACACCGACAGTGTGATAAGAGACCATGGGACACAGGTGGACAGTAGTCTCACCCTTGATAATCACAGTGCCACACTAGTCATGTAATCTGTCCACATGGCACACCTTATCACAAAAGCTGTGTCATCCAGGGAAAAATAGGTCATTGTTCCCCTCTACTCATCACTCATAAAACCCATTATAGAGTACAATGCCCCTTCTGGTATGTACCTCACAAGACATCTACAGCAACTGGAAAGGCCACAGACATATCTCACAAAGAGTAATACTGTCCTCAAACAGGTGCCCTATGCATACCATCTCACCAAATAGTCTTGATGATTAGATGTGAGATAGGAATTACACCCCGGGAATCACCTCTGTGGCTCTGCTTGACAGGGACACATGGAACTAAATTACTTGGGTGTCAAAGGCCAGGGTACCAACTGGCTAGGCTTCTATAGGCCCTAGGGCCAATAGCCTATAACCTACCTATGAACCAATACACATCCACATGTACTTGTTGCAATAATTGCTATGTGAGGTTGACTGAGTGTGATGGTGGATGTGTTGGTGAATGTGTCACAGTTGTGTATATGTGGGATAGCTTATTGGGAAATTGTTTCTGTCATGGTATTATGTGTCCTAGCTCTGATCCCAGCAAAAGATGTGTATGTTAATGCTAGCCAGAAAAAGCAGTATGGCATACGGTTCAATGTAGTCCCCTTGTATTAACTGGGGTGTGCCATTGGAGGATAAAGCAGTACATGTATGCTCATTGATTGGTACTGCTGGTGAATCAAACCCCTGTATGAACTGTAGTACTACCTGAAGCTGTAGGCCTAAACAGCACAGTATGGTGTATGTCCGCATTGCTTGGAAACACTGTTCTGTGTGTTCCCTGTAGTCCTCACAGATTACATACCTCAGGCATAAAGGTTTGTAAGTACTGACACAGAGTACTGTATGGTACACACGTAAAGCTCATCTGAGTTGCCATACCTCTGTGTCCTGTATGTATGTCTGATGTGTGTGTGGGTATGCCTGTAACATGCCCTGGTCATATATGTGTTACAGGATATAAGTGGGTATCTAGCAACATGTATAGTCTAGTACAGCAGTATGCCTGCTATATTCACGAATATGCACATATTGTAGGCAGGGATTTTCCATCAACAACTAGTGTGGTATACTGGTAATACTGTAACTGGACTTTACAATCATTGCAATGGATTACATATTTCGTTATGCATTAGCTGGATATATACCTGCTGTAACTAGGTGGTGCATTGTGTTGCATACAGTGTGCCATATACTGTTGCATAGTCTTACATAGTGGTTTATCTTTGTTGCTGTGAAGAAAATGTTTTAATATATAGAGCATGTCAGGCAGTGTCAGGCAGTTGTGGGTTGAGCACTGATATGTGTTATTGAAAGTGTGTATCCTCTGACAGACAATAGTTTGCTAATTATGGCAGTTCAGTGATATCTGTACTGTAGAATGTTAAGCGTGTCACATGACTTGCTCACACATATGGCTTTCTTGTCTTCCAGGGCCATGTCCCACCATCGCAATCCTGCATACAGCTGTGCAGAGGATGTGATTCTAACCAACTGTCTCATCGAACAGTACAACCTGCTCTTTTCAAGAACCAGCCAGGACCAGCATGAGTGGACTGCGCTGTGGCAAGATGTTGTCCGTAGGATAAATGACATAGGCATGCATAACCAGATTTCTGAGCAGGTACGACATCACTGCAGTGATTTACTCAGACATGTCCAGCAGCGTGCGTCTGATGTCCATAGGCAACAGCTTGCCACAGGTGGTGGGGTTGCCACCCATCCCACCCTCACCAGAGTGGAGGAGCTGCTGCTGAGCATGGGGGCTCCTGGCCAACAACAACAACAGCAGCACACATGCATCATCATGGAGGCTGGAGTCCCCCAGCAAGTTCACATGGAGCGTGCAGGTAAGTTGGCATATCTGTGGACTACTGTTACCTTATGTTAGATTATGCATATGTGAGATGTGTACTGTGTAGTTAGATGATGTGGAGCCTGGTGTTGTTCAATACTGATCATTTGGAACATGATGTGTAGGCCTGTGACCGTTAACCATTGTGCTACTGTAAGATTGCAAAGCCACAGTAGCAATGCCACAGTTGTTGCCACTGACAAACTGTTTCATATCCTTGCAGATCCCCCTGGTGTGACAGCAAGGCAGCAGACCCATGCTGGTGAGTGTGTTCTACATTTAATATTGCTAATAAAATGTGCATGTCATAGGTGAGGTGTAGGCCGTGTACACATGTAACACACCTACGCATAATGCATGCTGTGCATGTTTGCTGTGAGACTATGCACATCTCAGTAATGTGAGTGGCTGCCTCAAACACAAGCAATACACAGAGTATCCCAAACAATTGTGGCTACACTATAGTGGGCATTGGATAGGCAGTCGATACACATGCACACGACATACACAACTCCGTCATACGCAGTACATGTTAATATGCTACACATGGTATATTCAGACACACGCTGTAAAGTCACACTCCAGTATCCCAAATGTCATCCACACAGCACACATAATATATTTGAGGGGTAGAGGCCTATCATGGGGCAGTGCAACACTCTCCAACACGCAACACATTCATGTTAGGCAATGCTCCCTATTGGGCACCTTACAAACCCATGTAACAAGAGGCTGTGAAAAGGTGAATGTAGCCATGGTACTGCAGTTCCAGTACAGCATGGTATGTGCCAGTCTGGCACACATTAGTAGCCTTGAGTGACCACATGATGCTGCATGATGATGATGGCTCATGGTACTATACCCATCCAGTTACAGTGACCACAGTACCACACATAGCATTAACTGCTATGTACCTCAATGTTGTGTGCGTGAAAACATATGCACCGATACACATTATGCATAGCAATCACCATTTGAACAAATTGACACATATATGTCATGTAATGCTATTGAGTGTATAGGTCACATGACACACACTGTGTATGTGTGAAGTTTAATGTTGCAGTTGTGTTGTAGCATGCCATGTCATGGCTGACACTGGCATGTCCACAATATGTCCTACACTCACCATAACCACTGTACAATGACTATGTTGAGCAATGGTATTCCATCAGGTATATATGCACCACCAATCCTGTGTGTATACATAGCATGCATGTGCTAAACCTGTGTCCACAATCATCTGCTAAAGACACAGATGCACTAATCAGAAATGGATATCTATGTGACATACAGATACACATCCAGCCATGGTATGTATACCTGTGAGTGATGGTGCACAAGACATTGCAGAGCTTTTAAGACTTGCACAGCAATGTTGTGTCCATGTACAGATTGCATTCCAGAGTGAGGCCGATCACTGAACAACAACACATATGCATCAATACCATGTATACTGTTATTAGCAAGGGCTGTCTACACCCGCACTGCATGCTGTTGAGCAACACACATCCTGCATGCTCACACGTGTGATATAACTGTTTGCCTTGTGATACTGTACCCCAGCATGACCCGCTATTGAGTATGTTCTGGATTGCTGGTGGTGTGTGTATGTGTGTGTGTGTGTGTCTGTTTTAGCGAGGAGTGCATATGTGTGCATGTGTGCATGTGTTCATGTGTGCATGTGTTTATTTTATTTATTTATTTTTTTATTTAACATTTGTTGACCGGGAAAGTCCGACTAGGTTCCACAGATCCTGTTTTCAGTGGAGGCCCGGGGAATAATGCTCCAGAAGCATGTCTTTAGAATTCATGTTCATGTGTGCATGTGTGCATGTGTGCATGTGTTCATGTGTGCATGTGTTCATTTGTGCCGACATCATGTACAGGTCGTAAAGTGTGTTTCCTGTCTTCCTCTCACAGGTGCTGACTTTGGGCTGGTTCAATGCAATGGGCAAACCAATGTAACTGAGCAAAATAGTGATGATGATGATGATAGGTGTGTTCAGGCACAGGCATGTTTGCAGGGTCTGTCGTTGGGCCGCCAATCAACAGTGCACAAGTGTCCACACCATCCATGCACACAGTCATACTGCCAATACATCCATCACCAATGCCCTTAGCTGAGGGACAGCATACAGCCAGCATTGGCCAGGACAGTGTGGTATCCATGGCACATGCATCCGAACACAGCAGTCATACCCAGATGTCTGGAAGGGTACCACATAGGCAGATGTCCAGGGGTTCTTGACGAAGCACTGCTGCTCATCATGCCACTGGCAGACGTGCCCCAGGTCTGACAATGTCACGCATGTTCCAGGCTGTCATGGAGGCACAGGCATATATGGAATGGTACACCAGACAGGGACTAAGGGCACAGAGGGCACACAACACCACCGTAATTAACAGTATCTGTGACCTAGCAGGTGCCATCCGTCATTACACTGAGGTCTCAGATAGACGTTGGGGAGAGACATTAGATGTCCTCTGCAATGTCATGTCCATGTGTCAGGACAGTGCGGGATGGTTGGGTCATCGACATGGACGTATGCAGCAACATCAGAAGCTGACAGTCGCCATGGACATCCCACAAGTCACAGATGCTACCGTAGTGCCAGTACCAGCCCCAGCACTGTTGGGGGTGGGTTGTCGATGGAACGTCCTAGAAGACCACTTGCACGTGGCACTGGACAGTCCCAGCAGGGACCTGGGTCCAGTGTACATCCATCTACCTCTGGGGATAGTACCCAGTCTGGCTTAGTACCTGATAGTGTCAGTAGCACCCCTACCAGGCACAGGTACCGTATCCATGGCCAGAGACGGTGATCTGTAAAGCCTGGCAGGTACAGTCTGTGGCTGTCCCACAAATACCTGTATATGGCAGCCACATGGTGGAACTGTGTGCATGCAGACACACACACGCAGGAACCAGACACCTAGGGCTAACACATACCCGCACACATTATATCAACATTGGCCCATAGCAGTACTCTTGCCCCTCACACACACACACACACACACACACACACACACACACACACACACACACACACACACACACATACGTGTTGATTGGATGGCTCACTGTAGGCCTCTGGCAACAACACACCCTGTGCATATGATGAAACCTGTGCCACATCCTGTCATCTGTAACATCGATGCAGGAACAGGCTACCATGGTACTGATGCACAGGGTGACTTTATAGCAGTATAGCAATGTTAGCATGTTGTCAGCAGTAAAGTGCAATGTTATCCTTGAAGGTGTAGCTGAGCAGGCATGATGCATTAAAGCTATGATTATCAATGTAGTATTGTTTACACCAGTGTTAATCCCAATAGTGTATTGTCTGCCCACGTGCCACTTGGCTGATGTGTGTAGTATTGGCAGCATGTGTTAGAGAGTGGACAGTATGTATGGGATGTGTGTAGCACAGATTTGCAGGTGTACATCTGTGAACATGGTGGAGGTGCACTGTCTGCATGTACGTGCATAGTGGACACATGGGCAGGGTGACATGCCCTGTATTACACAGTAACACTACATAGTTTGTATTGATGGCCAGTATGCATTGTACTACACACATTTCGGAACCTGACTACACATGTGTGTATGACATGGTTTGACACTGTGCTGTGGGTGATACTGTTACTATCTGTCATTGTTCTGCATTCTGGTAGTATACATAACTTCAACAGCCTGACCATAACCAATTGTTAGATGATGGCTTCACAACTGACACACAGCTGTAGGACACACAGCAAAATTTGCATCCTTCAGGTACTATAGTATGCCAGTAACCAGTGGTATTCACCTGCACCCATTACTGAGACCACTCCTGTCTGGCATATAGCTCTCTTAGGTATGAGCAATCACAGTAGGGGTATGTCCGTCCACATCTGGTAATGCATACTGTGGCCTATAATGCATTCTCCAGATGACACACACATCCTCCACAAGGGTACCATACAGACAGATAACTGTTGTCAAACCCATGCTGTAAAGCTATTATCCAGACTAAGCATAGTCATCCACCTTTACAGAACATATTATCTCCACAGTACCACATAGGTAGTAGCCACCAACATGATGAACAGGTACCGATGTGTACATGCAACCAAGTGTTAGGTCATCTCTCCTTTAATAATCACATTTCCTAAGGTTTTTTAAAATAACTCGGTGGATCACATAAGCAATAAGGGATTTGCATGCATATCCACAAAGGTTGTTGTACACCTATAATGAATAGCCATCATTGACAGACTTTGCTGCGTTAGAACCGGTCCAACATATATCTCGGCCATAAACTCTCACTCACACAATTCAGTAGTAACCGTAATGAGTGTGTGTGACACAGATGTCCTAGGCCAGGGATCACTGCAGTGGCTGGCCTTGTCACAAGCATGCAGATGTGACCTAATGTCTGTGAAGCAGCAGCACAGTCTGGCAAAGATGACAGTTGTGTCCTTGGAGACAGCAGGGTTCACACACATGCAATAATTGAGGTAACATGTACGTATATGTATTTGCCACACAGCTACCTCACATGTGCAATGCATACTGACATTTCATACAGTAGTAAAAGCAAAACCCACTACACATTGACCAACAGTGCCACAAACACTCACCGAGTGCAGGATTCCAACCCCTATCTAACTACTTCGTGATATTAGAGCAGTACACATTAAAATGGCGTGCTATACACATTGCTGGGATGTTTCATTTCCACAGGTATATCTGTAAGCTGGTGACATCATCAGACTTGACAAAGATAAGTATACCACTTGTAAGGTGTTCTACTACTCTACAAAAAGGTTTCTCCTCTCCAAGGCTATTACACGCAATTTCATGTGCAGGATTCAAACCCCTACCTGACTGGTTTATGATACTACAGGAGTATGCATTTACACGACATGCTATGCATATTACTGCGAGCCATTTTTTTCCATAGGTATGTTTGAAGGATGGTGACATCATCAGACCTGACAAAGATTAATATACCACTTTTAAGGTGTATGAGTACTCTCCAAAAAGGTTGCCCCTCTCCAAGAAGATTGCATACACACACATCAAGAGCAGGATTCAAACCCCTACCGAACTGGTTTATGATACTATAGGAGTATGCGTTTACACGACATGCTATACACATTACTGCGTGTTTTCTTTTCCACAGGTATGTTTGAAGGATGTTGACATCATCAGACCTGACAAAGATTGATATACCACTTTTAAGGTGTATGAGTACTCTCCAAAAAGGTTGCTCCTCTCCAAGGAGATCACACACAAACACACACACTTGTCAAGTGCAGGATTCAAACCCCTTTTTAACTGGTTTATGATATTACAGGAGTATGCATTTACATGACACGTTATACACATTACTGCAAATTCTTTTTTCCACAGGTATGTTTGAAGGATGGTGACATCATCAGACCTAACAAAAATTGGTATACCACTTTTAAGGTGTATGAGTACTCTCCAAAAAGGTTATTCCTTTTCAAGGAGATCACACACAAACAGACACACACTCGTCAAGTGAAGGATTCAAACCGCTACCTAACCTGTTTATGATACTACGAGAGTACACATTTACACAATGTGCTATACACATTACTGTGAGCTCTTTTTTCCCACAGGTATGTTTGAAGGATGGTGACATCATCAGACCTGATAAAGGTTAGTATACCACTTTTAAGGTGTATGAGTACTCTCCAAAAAGGTTGCTCCTCTTCAAGGAGATCACACACTTGTCAAGTGCAGGATTCAAACCCCATCCCTAACTGGTTTATGATACTACAGGCACATGCATTTACACAATGTGCTATACACATTACTGTGAGCTTTCTTTTCCACAGGTATGTTTGAAGGATGGTGACGTCATCAGACCTGACAAAGATTGGTATACCACTTTTAAGGTGTATGAGTACTCTCCACAAAGGTTGCTCTTCTCCAAGGAGATCACACACAAACAGACACACACACACACACACACACACACACACACACACACACACACACTTGTCAAGTGCAGGATTTAAACCCTACCTAACCGGTTTATGATACTACAGGAGTACACATTTACACGATGCGCTATACACATTACTGTGAGTTCTATTTTCCACAGGTATATTTGTAGGTTGATGACATCATCAGACTAGACAAAGTGGGTTACATTAGGTGACATTGGGTGGGCTACATAGAAGGAGTGTCTAAACACTTTGGCCATGTGATCATCAAAGGAGAGTGTACTATCTAACTGTGTCCCCAGGGCCTTCATGACTTTCTCCATACATACTGGAGTACCACCTATGTGGTAATTTGTTTGCACTTTGTTTTAGCCAAAGGGGATGACTATGCATTCTTTGCCATTCTTCTTGGGGCATTGTTTTGACACCAGGTATCTGTCTCAGTAAGCCCCTTCTGGAGGATGTGTGTGTCAGCCATAGAGTCGATTATGGACCATAGTTAGCAGTCATCTGCAAACCTGTTCAGCCATGCTCCTCCCATGCTTGCCTGTACCTCTGAGCAGTGTCTACTGAACAGGTGGGGTCCCAGGACCAGGACCTGTGGGATGCCATTTGTGACTGTCTTAGAGTCGGACATGGCACCCAAAACTCTGAACATCTGTGTTGGATCTGTGAGCCACTTGGCCACACATCCTGTGACATAGCTGTTGATGTTCAGGCTGGTAAGCGTGTCCATGATGACGGAGTGGGGAATGGTGTAAAAAATCCTTAGTGAGGTCCAGGTGGGCTGTGTGGACTACTTTCACCTCCATCTATGTCCTTGGTAACTGTTTGTTGTAAGTCAACTATGCTTAGGAGGCAGATTTTGCCTTTAACAAGGCGGGGTTGTGTAGAGTCCAGTGTCTGGAGGTCCCCAATGTCACTGTTTATGGGTTCCATGACATTTTGCTCAATAGCTTTGTAGATCAGGCTGAGTAGATGTATAGAGCAATGGTTTCCAGGTTATGTTGTGGCACCCCTTTGTGGGGCTGGATGAATGTTGGTGTATGCCATTCTTTGGGTACATACCCTGTGGTACGACTGAATCTGGTCAGTGAATGTAGGTGAGGGTGTGGTTCCTTTTGTGCCTAGTGTAAGACGCAGCCTGGGACACCATCCAGTCCCATTGATGCTGTGTTCTTGGCTTTGGAGAGGGCTGTCCTTACCTGCATGTCCATGACGTCTGGGGCTCTGCATCCTTCTGTGATGGATACAGGCCCTTTTGGGGGTGATGGGGGGAAATTTGCACTAAACTTGTCCTCCAGGATTTGGACAATGAAAGTTGGTTCAGTTTATTCCTTGCCATTTGTCAGTAGCTGACAGTATATTTGGAAGTTGACACCTACATGTGTGGTATAGCTACCACAGGCTTTGTGATTGTCATTCTTACAGTCCTTGGCAATTTGTCTTTTGAAAGTGCCCTTGAATTATTTTATGAGCGACCATTGCTTCATCCTAATAATGCTCAGTGATGACTTTCCTGTAGTGAAGTTGGCTCTATCAGGTGTTAGTTTCCTCCTTCTGTTGTCTAGCTTATTTATGGGCAATGTCCACCAGATTGTTTTCTTATTTTTGGAGAAGTGCATCATGGTTTTATTTGTGAAGTCTCGATCCATGCATCCCTGTAGATGCTCATAGGATTCACTTGTAACTGATTCAGCAGACTGTATACCATTATCCTACATCAAGGGGTCTTTGGAATGTTCCTCTTTTGTCTTGGGACGTGTGCAGTTTGCTTTTGAAAATGTCTTCATGGTGGTTTCATTTACTGGGTGGGGAGGGGTGGGATGTGGATGTCCAGTGTGATTACTTTATGATCTGATATTAGCAGTGAGGGCTTTATCTCTGTTGTGGAACACTGGTACCCCATGTTGGTGATGATCATGTCCAGTATGGTGTCACCTCTAGTGGGCATGGTGACCAGCTGTTCCAGGGTGTTAGAGCTTTTAAACTCTAGGAAACATTGGGCAAAGGACGTTGTACACAAGTAATTCTCACACTCACTATTTGGGTAGTTGTAATCACTTCATATAATGGTGTTTGATAGGACCTCTATATTTTCCACTGTTCTCAGGAATACTGAGTGAGGTTCCTGTGACAAGATAGGTGATCTTTAGCAGGCTACAATCTGATGAGCATCTTTGCCCAATGTTAGTTGCACTTGCATGGTCTCCAAGGACTCATGCTGTGCCACTAACCTGAAGATGTGGGTATCCATATGGTAAATGGGTACACCCCTTCCTTTTGTATTTTACTCGTGGTTTTGGGTACGAAGGTCAGGGAGATTGTGAGTGTTTTACGTGGAGCATGTCCAATAGCTCTGCATTTGCATAGCTTTGTATGTTAGGCAGTAAACACATCTGAGTAGGTGATATGCAAGGGAGTACAGATGGAGCATTTTGAGATGGTCTGTGTATGGCATGTATTTCTGGCTGCTAATTCTCTTTGTGAGGTATTGCTGCAGGCTTTACAGTTGTTGTAGTTGTCTTGTGAGGTACATAGCAAAAGTGGCGTTGTACTCTATTATAGTTCTAGTGAGTGATGAGTAGTGGGGAACAATGTCCTCTTCTATCCTGCATGAGACACATTTTGTGATGAGGTGTGCCGCATAGCAGGGTTTCCTGACTACTGTGGGGATGTGATTATCACACTTGTGTCCAGTGTACACCTGTGACCCAAGGTCCCTTGTCACACTTTCAGTGTTAAGTATAGTACTGCCTATGTTGTAGTTCTTGGCTACAGAGGTTTGAACAAAGGGGCTGACAATGCACCTTTTGCCATTGAGCTAGAGCCCATGGCTTTAACAACAGCCATCTGTCTCAGTGAGGCCCTTTTGTAGGATGTCCACATCTTTAGTGTTTACAATTATGGCTCCTAGTTTGCAGTCCTCTAGTAACATCTGTAGCCACAGACCTTCCATGTTAAAGTTTACTTCAGGGAAATAGATACTAAACAGAGCAAGACACAGGACTGTGGTACTGCACTCATCACTGGTCCAAAGTCATACTTGGAGTCTGCTACTTTTACAGTTTGTGTTCTGTCAGTAAGCCTGTTGGCAACCCATCTTGTGACATAGCAATTTATACCTAGTTTAGTGAGTTTGTCTATATTTCCAGAGTGTGGGGTGGTGTTGTAAACCGTGGCAGGATCAACATAGGCTGTGTGAACCACCTTACCCTTGTCGACGGTTCTGTTGACTGCTTCATTGTCATCTATCAGGTTTAGGTGGCATGATCTGCATTTTACAAACCCAACATGGTTGTGGTCCAGGGTTTGGGGATTACAAATGTAATTGTTTATATGTTGTATGATGATACATTCCATGGCCTTGAAGAGCGGGCTCATCAGGCTGATGGGGCACTAGTTCCTGGGGTCCATGGTGTCTCCACCCTTGTGCAGTGGGATAACCATCACTGTGTACCATTCAACAGGCACAAAGCATGAGGTGAGACTATGACTGCACATGGTACATCAGTGTGGTGCCTGTTAGTTCTGTGGTTTGTGTGGAACACAGCCTGTGAAGTTATCTGGTCCCATGGCTGCTGTGATACTGGCTTTGGAGAGTGTTTTTTACCTGTGCAGCCATGATGACAGCAAGCTTGCAATCTTCCATTATAGAGGTGTGCTCTTTCATGGGTGAGAGGGGGTACAGTTAACAGTGATCCTATCTGCCAGGATGTTGACAATATCAGTTGGGTCTGTATATTTAGTGCCATTGAGCTGTAACTCAGTACAGATTTGAGTGTAGCCATGACATGAACCTGTTTGTTGGGCAGAGATCTCCTGAGTAGACAGTATGCAACAGAGCACAGATTGGGTTACATTCAGTCTTGTTGCATGGAGCAACTGTTTGAGGCCAGTAATCCTCTTGTTAGGGTACTTCAGTGGTCTTTCTGGCTGTTGAACGTGCCTAGTCTGATTCATCGCAAGTGTGTTGTGGTACTCTCTGACGGGTCTGATGACTGATGAGTACTGGGAACCTCCTTTGACCTACATGCACAGACCTTGGCAGTTTATGTGTACACATAGCATGATTTTCTGACAACTTTGTGAATGTGTTTCTGGAAGTTGAGATGTCTATCCACATTTGTCCATAGATCCCTTATTATCACCTCTGTATTTGGCGTAAGTGTGTGAGCATGCCCAGTATGACCTTTCAGTATGTTGTTGCCTGACATTTGCTTCGTTTTCTAAGTGTGTGAGCATGCCCAGTATGACCTTTCAGTATGTTGTTGCCTGACATTTGCTTCGTTTTCTAAGTGTGTGAGCATGCCCAGTATGACCTTTCAGTGTGATGCTGAATGAAATCCACTACATTTGTTGGAGTGTGTGAGCATGCCCAGTATAGACATTTATACTATATGTGTATGGAAAGTCAAGCTGTATCTTTACAGCAGGGCTCACCTTTGTATCATAGATCAACAGGGATCATGCTGTGCCTGCAGGGCTTCCATGAGACACTTTGCATAGACTTATCAACATTACTACATACAGGGGGGACAGCTATTCTTTGTACATTTCTACCCAGGGGCACACTTGCTTGTTACTGTGGGTGTACATAGGATGAGGGTTTCACCTGACACTTATACACATTTGCTATGCCTGCACTGCTATGTACCGTACACCATTTCAGTCTGTACTGTTGCCTATCGTACTGACTTGAGGCATACTACTGTGCTACAGATCCTAGTGTCCAATGTCACGTATATTAGATTGCAACTTCATAGCCTACACTACCCACATCACACCACCTGGCCTGATGTTCTCTGTCTGCATAGGCCTGTAGGGGAGGTTACCCATATGTCTCTTTAGGGGCATGATATAGCATTTCTTTGTGTTTGCATTACTGTACAATTGTCCTGCTGTGTCGGTACCACTGAAATGCTATCATGGCTTAGTGGGTCAGTACTGTGACTGCAGTGCGCAGTGTCCTGGGTTTGAGCCCTGTCACTGCTTTTTATTTTCATGCTGGGCAGAGCAGACTGGTTAAGGAACAGTAAAGCAAATATGAGCATGTTTACCTTACTTTGCTCGACTTTGCCCAACCTTGGCCAACATTGCTCAACATTGCCCAACATTGCGCTAGTTAGCACGGGCGATTTTGTTTACATATACTAAATATTGGTAAATGCTGCTTAGCACTGCTTTATATTGCTTAAAACATAGCAACCATGCCTCTGGTGGTACTGCAGGGGCTGCCTATGTTGGATGCACATACTACACTCCCTATACATGTTTGGAAACAGGTAGTGTCAAGTTAGGCATCCCTTTTATTTTATGTGCGAGCCAGAGAGAGGTATCATTTCCAGGGTTCCTACTGAGCCAGTGTATGTGCTATGCATTGCCTCTTTGCCAAGGCCAGGGCATACTGGGCATGCCTCCTTCTTCCTACTGGGGCAGGCTCAGGTGGTTCCTCCTCCAAGTCACGCTGTGCCTGTGCAGGCCTTGGCAATGGTGGGGGGCTCTTTGGCCCTGCCCCATGCTGTTCCTGCTGCAGCTGTTTTCACAGGATCATATTGTGTAGCATGGCACATACCATGGCAATTTGGGTACATGTAGTTGGTGAGTACTGCAAGGCTCCACCGGATGTGTCCAGGCACTGGAACCATGACTTGAGCATCCCAAACCCACACTCGATTACATTTCGTGTTTGTGCGTGTGCCTCATTATGGAGTTCTTGTTCAGGTTTGTGTGCATTTCTGATGGGTGTCATCAGCCACGGCTCCAGTGCGTATCCAGCATCCCCCACTAGATGACCATCAGGGATGTCCCCATTGGCAAATGTCTGGTACAGCTGCGTCAGATGCCAGATATGGGAATCGTGGTAGCTTCCAGGGCAGCCAGCACACACATTCAGTATTATGCCCTGGGCATTGCACATGACCTGGCAGTTGATGGAGTGGAAGCCCTTACGGTTGATGTAGGCCCTACCCCGCTCACCAGCTGGTGCTTTGATGTGTATGTGCGTGCAGTCAATTGCACCCATTACCTCAGGGTATTCCGCTATTTGCTGGAAGAGATGCATATTGCTGGCCAATACCTTACGGGAACTGGGGAAATATACATGATCACTGACATGTGCTGACATGGCATTCAGGAACTGGTTCAGTACCTTGGATGCTGATGCCTGTGAAATCCCCATCATATCACCAGTTGGTCTCTGGAAGGTACCTGTTGCTAGTATTCTTAGGCCAACACATGCCTTGGTTTCCACTGGGATGGGTTCCCCTCTGTTGGTTCTGTGTGTGAGGCGTGGCCTGCACAACTCAACAATTTGCTGCAGGAGCTCTCTGTCCACTCTATAGCACTCCACAATCTCCAGCTCATGTAGCCCCTGGTAGGTTACCCTGGGTCTGTAAACTCTTCTCCGTCTCCTCACTGTGGGTTGCTCAGCAACATCTGCATTGGCACCACCCTCAGCATCTTGCACATGTTGCCTTATAATAGCAATGGCAGCCCCTAACATTTTTTTCCTCAGTTAAGCTTTTTAAGTTTTCACTTCTCTTTGTATACTGCAGTGTTGCAGTGTTTCTGAGTAAAACATAGAGGAATGTTGTTTGCAGAGTTTTAAGTGCTGGGCTGGGCTGGGCTAGTGTACTGCCTGTGTAATTGGCTGATTCTGACTGATTTCACCTGGCAGCTCTACTAGTTCTCCTTGGTTAACTTCCTACTACTACTTTTCCTTCCTTTTCCCTTTTCTGTTTCCACAGAGGGTGGCGCCGTGCAAACAAGCGTAAACACGCGCACACGAGTGCACACACATGCACACAGCCTTACACAGGCTTACACAGGTTTAGGCGGGTGCACATCCTCACACACAGGCTTACACAGCCTTACACAGGCTTACACAGATGCACACACGTGAACACTGGCTTAGCCGGGTGTACAGGTGCGCACACATGTGCACACAGTGTAAGCATCTTTGCAAGAAACTTTGGTTGTAGCCACAGCGTATGCCTTCGGTTTCTTGGTTTCAGTTCAGACACTTGTAGACATGCCTCTTCCAGTCCTGTGTAATTCACAGCAAACACATGCCACTCTTCTCCAATAAGCTTACAGTCTTTGATACATACCCCCTCATGATGTCACCTATCTACTACTCTGATACTCCCCTAATCCTACTCTTACACTCTAGGGACATGGTTCACATGGCAGGGAAAATTGGGATTCACTATCCTTACACTCATTTGCATAGGATTGCCTACTAATGCTTGGTTACATCTCTCACACTGAGCTTCCCCCCTTAGCAACCACTACTCAGTAGCCATGTTGTCTTCAGCCTGCCATTCACTTGCATGGCAGATGGATATTTGTAACAATATGCCTATTTTTGGCTTTTATTTATTTTTCTTTTGGTTTTTAGAGCGCCGCATGTTTGTGCGACGCTGCACTATGCTTAAACATTGGGGATCGGGGGGAAAAAAAATTTTTTATTTTTTTGCAACACATATAAATGCAGTGGCCTTATATTTGGCCATTGGTATGCTTTCTCAACTGGATGCATCCTTTATTTGGAGCTGTCATTGCTCCGTTTTGCTATTTGCAGAATGGTACTCAGTTACCAACTGAGTACATTTCTGCAAATGACACTACTCTTACTCGGACAGGTTAGTGTTTCCTGGATCGCAAATTTACCTCATTTGCATAGCTTTCAGCAGCAAATGAGGTAATTTGCATAACCTAACACTGTCCGTGCAAGAGTCATTTTAGGAGCTCTCATGCACGCCCCTGCCGGCTGTTCCTGGATCGCTTGGCAGACATATTGGCTGTCTGGAGTTTTACACTACTCTTAGACTCCGTGCAAGCCTTTGTGAATCTGGCAAGGAATGTGTAAGGGGGAAACTATGTAAATAAATGAGTAATTCTGTAAATTTGTAAATAGGTATAGATTTATGTAAAAATGTAAATGATATGTCATGTAAATAAAGGGCTCCTACTCTTTTCGCTAGGTACCATAGGATCTTTTACATCCACCTAAGCTACCACAAGCTCAAGTAGATGCGGCCTCAGTTTTTAACTTTTCATCTGAAGGACAACACACTCAGGAGTACAGTACCCCCTTCTGCTGCACTGCAGATTCAGCTATCAATCTACCTGGTGCGGGAAGAGAGCCCACAGCTTTCTGCACCAAAGGCAAGTGTGCTACTTGTTGCACCACTGATAAAAGCCATATTTAAAATCTGTGGAGATAAAAATGCATTTGCACTCTTCATACATTCTCTTTACAGGATTTACCATTACTAAAATTGTGCAAGCATGAAAGAGAATATCTCTCTAAAGAGCCATTCTTTCTGTATGGGATCCTTCTCCATGCCACATAATTTCCATTTGCCTTAACCTACAGTCCTGACAGACAACAGACCATTTATAAAAGAATATAGTAAAACAGATAAAACTTTAAATTGTCTAGGTATATAAACAAATAGAAAAAAACAAATAAGAACAATTCCACTAATGTTAGAATTTTCTCACGTTAAGCAACACACTAAGATGTCTAAGCTGAGTAAATTCTCAAAGACTTGTAAATATATGAGGTCTCCAAAACAAACATGCTACAGGTATAGTCTAAATTAGAAGAATGTGCTTTTTTCTATTCATAATGTTCTTTTCTTGGGATTTTTTTCAATCACATGCTAACAATGAAGTTCCTTTTTCCTGACTCTCGAGGAAGACTTGCTATCCAAGTAGCCATAATACTTTTTTTATACTTTGGGCTAGATACCAAAAGAGTTGCTGTCCATGTAAGTGAGTTTCTTCAGTGTAAATCTGCCCTGATCTTGAAAGACTTGTGGTCAGCATAAGTGATTTTCTTTGGTGTAAGGCTTATCTATAAAAAGGTTTACAGCAGGGACCATATTACTAAAGAGCTGTTCTCCATGCAAGTGACTTTACTCCAGTGTAATTCATCACTGTAGGTAACTTATACTGACAACAAGCCTTTTGAATCAGGCCCTATGTCTACCCCTTAACATGTGAAGCTGTCCTGAGAGGTAGAATAGTAAGTATTCTTTGACTTTTAAGCATGCCCAGCACTGGCCACACTGCAGCTTGGAACATTTCTCTCAACTGTTCAGAATTTCACAGAGTGTCCATTTTTCTGTCTCATATTTTTGATGTAGTCGTCACAAAATGTTTGCTTTCTGTCAAATCATTGAGGACTGAATTCACTAAATTATGGCAACCATTTGCATTTCAGACTTCATATCAGAAAGTGCATGCTAATGGAAACCTGGTATTCTAGCAACTTTTGAAGTTTGCAGTACTAATATTTAAAATTCCCTCATAATGTTGGGCCTTTTATTGGTGGGGAGGTCCATTTTTCTTGTGCTAAGAGGTGGGGAGGTGCAGCCTGGCAAGTAGTTCTATCCACCTCCTTGTAGTTTGCATGGCAGAACAAGCACTAACTACTAGGTGTCAATGTCACAGTCGACTGAACTTCCTGAATCCTGTCTCAGTCCTGGATGGAAAAACAACAATAATCACTCACTCCCATCCCTCCATCCCCAGCCAGAAGCACCATCACCAATGTCACCAACTCACCCCATGCTCTGTAGGTGGCTGTCAGGTCTTTATCACTTTTGCAAAAACAAAAATAATGAATCCAAGCTGGAGCAGATAAAATAAAGAACACAATTTAATATGAGCGCTTTCGGAAAAGGCAATGCTTCTCCTTCATCAGATACACAAAAGTATGTAAACTTAAACGTGGTTTTATACAAAAGCCTCATCTTAATTAATTAATTAGGCTTTATCACTTTTGCCATGGAGTCACATCTCCATTCAGTATATCAACTATGGAGACATTATTCACAGCTGAAGTATGGAAGTTTATGGTATGCAAATGCCTGACTAAAAAATATTTTTACACAACCATGGTTTGCCTTAGGAATGCTGACTAATTTTTCGTGGTTAGAATGAAACACTATACTGATACTTTTAACTCAAAAACATGCATCTTTCTTTTAAAGGAGACAATCCTCAGCACCGGCATTTCTGAAAATAATTTAGAAATTACAGATTTTCTGAGGATTAATCCAAAAATGTAGTTAGTAACAAAAAATGTTTCTAAAACATAATTCCTGCCTAGAATGGCAGAAAAGCTTTTCAGTATTACAGAATATGATTTTCATACTATCTTTTCTTTCCTGCAGTTGAAATGGAAAGCTACTGAAATGTTTTACCAGTGTATTATTTTGTCCATCCTTCAAGACCATTTTACTATTTTGTCCATTCTTCAAGTGCCCTCTGGTGGTAAAGACTTGACTTTCAGTAGCTATACATTTCTAAATGTTTGTTTTGAACTTAACTCTTTTGGATAACGTTTGAAACACTTTGTCTCCAAGTCAAATAGATCAGAGAATTAAAATAATTAAATGTTCCTAATAATTGAACTTAGCGTTAAGGGTGTGCTATAGTTTATTAACAGTAGCTTGTACTAGGATCACTGTCTCTCCTCCAGTCCCAACTAAGTGCTGTAGCATCCAATGTCTAGTGACAATATGCTACATCTGTAACTTAAAAGTACTTACCCATACCTCTCAACTATACAGATTTTCGCAGAATGTCCAGATTTTTGCCTCATGTTTTTGGTCTGTTTTTCATAAAATTGTGGTTTACTGGCAAATTAGTGGCAAATCATTAAAGATTGACATTAAAAAATAATGGCAGACATTTGAGTTTCATACTTCATACCCATCAGAAAATGCATGTTAATGCAAAACCTGTAATTCTATCAACTTTCTAAGTTTGTAAGAGCTATATTTAAAAAATGTCCCTACTTTTGGGTCTTTGTCCCACTTTTATTACTGGCTTTGTCCAGATTTCTTGCTGTAAGAGGTTGAAAGTTATGTTTACCACAGATGTACAGAAAAAAATAAGTAAATAAATAAAAGTATTCATACAGTCAGACCTCAATATCTTTACAGTTTACTATAGACTGACAAAAAATGTTGCATTCCCTTTCTTTATATTCTGAGTTTTAAATAGGGAAAGCTCCAGCCAGAAAAAATAACAAACCTTCAAACAGCTGAAACAACTATAATGTATTTTCTGCAGAGGCAAGTCACCCTGCACCCCCAGTACATAGGATATTTCCTTCCTCCCACCCTCTTACATAAAAACACTAACTTCATAATTGCCCAGCTGAGGAAGCAAAATAAAAGATCACATGTGTATGTACTCACACGCACACACACGCGTGCGCACACACACACACACACACACACACACACACACACACACACACACACACACACACACACACACACACACACACACACACATATATCACCACTGGTGAGCAAATAGAAATGGCAAACACCAATCACTGAGTTGAATATTAACAAGTTAAACAAATTTTTAGAGATGGATGAAGAGATCATAGTGGCTTTTGAAGAGATGTACTAAAAGCGATATGGCCCCCACGACTAGTTTAATGAGTCATTATTTCTTCAATTTACTGAAGAGTTACAATTTCCAATACTGAATGAGACACAAATAAATAATCCTAAAGCTCCCTTAAGTGTAGAAGAAATCATTGCTGCTGTAAATAAGTTGAAACCAGGTGAATCACCAATGCCTGATGGTTACTTGGTGTAATTTTACAAGATTTTCAAGAAACAGCTCCAATACTACTGAAAGTATACAGATACATAATAAAGTATGGTACCAAAGACCTGTATATCAATAACTCAAAAACTATATTTATACCAAAACCCAAATCTGATGCATCAAACCCAAACAACTACAGGCCAATAGCACTCATAAATATTGATATTAAAATTCTTTCTACAATAGTAGACTCAAACAAATCCTACCTCACATTATATCTTCTGAGCAACTAGGCTTTATGAACAACAGACAAATATATGACAATATACTTACTATTGATTCAATCATTAGTTTAAAAGCAAATGATAAATACCCTAGCTATGCACTCTCAGTAGATGTAACCAAAGCTTTTGATAGAGTAAATTTTGATTTTTTATTAAACATACTCAAGAAATTTAGTATTCCTGAGGACTATATAAACATGGTTAGGGCTCTATACAAAAATGCCATGACAACACTATCTATAGATAAAAAGCAATCAAATCATATTCAAATAGTGAACGGTACAAGACAAGGATGCCCACTATCACCTTCCTGTTCAATATATACATAGAATCTCTGCTGCTTAAAATATCACAAAGAACTTATCACCATATTATGAATATTTCCAAAGTCCCAATAAAGTATGCAGCTTTTGCTGATGATATTAACATTTACTTTATATTCCCTAATACTGATTTGGATAAGATACTAAACTCCATTGAAAAATTCTCAAAAATATCTAATTATGCGATTAACCCTAATAAATCAGTCATATTCCCTCTGAATACTCTGGGACATAAGGAATTATTTTTACCTGAAACTGAAATTAAAGTCAATTATAATCTCAAATATCTGGGTATTATGTTCACTCACCCCAATCTGATATGACTTAAAACAACTTGCTTAAAACTTGGTCTAACATCACTGAAGACACTAGCAAATGGTTAAACCTCAATCTATCTCCACTAGCTAAGGCGGCCATGGTTAAAATGAATATTCTTCCAAGACTATTGTTTCATTTTAGTGCTATTAACCAAAATATACCAAAAAACTTCTTCTCCAAACTTGAAACACTACTAGGAAAAGTTTATCTGGCATCCAAAAAGTACAAGAATAAAATACACTAAATTAACATTACCCAAACAAAAAGGGGGCCTAGGCCTACCTGAATTTCAAACATACTACAACATACTAAACTCTAGTTGAATTATACAAATAGCAAATTTTGAACCATCCAACAAAGCATGGTATCCACTATGGATTAAAATATATTACAATCATCTAATCTCATGCAATTTAAACTCTAGAGCAGTATCCTTTCTAAATTCTAAGACTTTAAAGCATTTTAAGGTTCATCCCATAATAATATGGGCTAGGCTTGTAAAGGCTCCAGGGCCATTAGCCTAGTACACACCTATGAACCTATAAGAAGCACAGTAATATTTCAAAAGCTGGTAGCCTCCCTTAATCTTAAATATACTTTGGTATTGGGACAGCCAGTACACCCTAACCCTAATATTAAATTAAACAGTACTATATTAAACCTGAATCAGTATCCAAAAATTAAAAATATCACTGTATGGGACCTATACCAGATCAAAAGTTTCTCAGTTGACAATATTAGACAAAAACTTAAAGTAAAGAAAATCTATAATACCATAATCAACTAATTAATATACCTGATCAACACAATTACTATGAATGTCAAAATAGACAACCAAGACATGCAGCTATATCAACAAATTATTAACCTGCTACTGTCGAGCTCTAAAATGTTATCAAATATGTATAGATTTATAACAAAAATTAGATATCAAGATGCAATTCTATATTCCAAATTTTGGGAAGAGAAAAATAATAAGATCACTGATGAACAAAAATCTGCTGCTATTGAACTTACTTTGAAATTAACTCCCCTTAAAAAACTAATTTATACCCAAATTATGATCAATAACAATGCGTATCACACATCACTTTTTCTTAGTAAAATAAATCCCTCCCACTCCCCTTATTGTACGATATGCCAAAATAGTGTTGCTGACACCCTTCATATTTTTTTGGAGCTGTAAAAATGTTTACAAGCTGTGGTGTTAATTAAGAACCAAGTTACAAAAAAGGGATACACCAAATCTACCCTGTCATGGGAAATGGCAATTTTACATATATTCCCTAATAATTTCTCCTACAAAAATAAACACATCATAGTCACATTGTGCGCAATGATCAAATCATATATAGCCCAAAATTGGTTAGATAGAAGTAAAATCACATGGGAAGAATTTAAAGGAATGACTATAAAGTACTTATTAGCCAGCAAATTAATTAGAAGAAGCCAACAAAAAGTATCTTACTATCAGAAACATTGGAAAATGCTTTTAGAAATCCTGGGACAAAATTGATTTATGAACAAGAGACTTTACCATCAATATTACTTTACACAATTAACAGAAACTAAAGACAATTAGTATAGAAAAGTGTATACCCACAATAACAGTGTACAGGTCATAACAAACACATATAAGATGAACATTAAGGTGACATCAGTGTATATATTGTACATAGTTACTACAAGACAGAATGATTAGTTAGGTAGACTAGAATATCTGGTTGCAATGTTTTAATGTCACGTTTTCAATATGTTGTATACTATCTTTATGTAAATGTCTGTTTTACAGCTCATTAAGAGCAGCTTGATTATTAGACAATTCTGTATAATTGTTACCTTAACATCGATGATTTATGTTACGTATATTGTATTTGGACGACTGAAACTTGACATTCCAAGTACCTTGTGTGTTTATTTTCTGTGTCATTCCTTTCTTGTATTTAAATAGAAGAGAAATGTAATAAAAATTATATTTGAAAAAAAAAAAAAAAAGCAAGTTAAAACGGCTGAGTTGAAGCTTCATCCAGATAAAGCTCAGTAACCAGCATGATAATGCCTATGGTGACATAACACATAGTTCCTGCATTGTGAGCTTTCTTAAAGGGATACACTGCAATTAATATAATATTACGGATGGCCTTATGTGGCACCTGCTTTTCTTTAAACAATCTGAATCCCATGCGTTCAGTATTAAATTGCTGCATTATTACTTGTAGTTAGGCACTGTTGCTCAGTGAATTGCCCACCTATGTACTGTATTATTGTTACTTTTCCTGAGAGGCACATTGTATTTGTGGCGCACAGTTAATATAGCCAGCTGTTGTGTGCTTTTCCACGATGGTATTGCAGTCTGGGTTATAGCCTATTCTATAGCGACTTCCCTTGCGCATTTCTTGAACAGAGACGCTAAGGCGGCTTCCCTATCTCTACCATTGCTGCTTGTCCTTTTGGAATTTTGGACGTATATTTTACCTGCTTTAAATACTTAGGTATCTGCTAACGCTATTATTTTTTTCAACTTTAAGCCCCCGAAGGTTTTGTCTCCTTTGCGCGCTTTACAAACAAACCTCAGCGTAGTATGTCTATCAGTAGTACGCTTCCGTAAGATAAAAACTTGGCTCCCTTCCTGCTTTTGGCGCCTTTTTGCACATAGGAACTGCCATCATCATAGTACACACCCCAGTGTGATCTGATCGTAGATACTGTGTACCTATACTATCTCAGGTAGCGTGCTTAGGCATCACTTCCATGTGGATATTGCCTGTTTTTTGTGCCCCTTTACATATTATTCACTCATAGTGCCCCTCTTTAACTAGTCCCTCTACTCACTCTTACCTTACGAGATCCCTCCTAGACTACCTTATGCTTACTAAATCCCTTGAAGCAGCGCTAGGGTAATCCTAAAGCTTATCGCTATATCAGCACACTTCTGTACATCTACAAGCCTGATCTGCGTGAGCTTTGTTTTCTATATTTAATGTGGGGACCGACAGACGTGGACCCTACTATTTTGTAGTGTTTGTAGAAACAGTCGTTAATCATAATTCCTGCCTTACCCGCTAATGGGGATAGCGTCGCTACCTCTAGTGTTATCTATTTTAAGAGACTGCTTCTTCCACATGTTATTTCCTCCAGCGTCATAGCTTATCTACCTAACCAGCCTCTCTCCATTTATTTACCCACTAGAACTATGCATTTACTCTCCCACTTGAACCACATGCTTGCTCTTTGTTTTTACAATTTACTAGTAGCGACATGTTGTACCTTGAATGATATTTACACTGCATTTATTCCAGTTTACTGTTATTTTGCCTAACTTTAATCAAACAAATTGTATGCTTTTAACTATACTATGTCTATTTATTGTTGGATTTTCTAGTTAGATTCACAAGATAGATACAAATGTGTTAAGTATTCATTTGATTGACACTAATTTGCTAGGTTTCTATTACTGCTCTCTAACAACTGTATCTGTTTTGCCTTACCATCTTCCTCTCTTTCCCTAAGATTTCCACTAGAGCCTTTCTGGTATCTGAAACCTCCTTCACAAGTGACTCTGCCTTGCTGGAAAACCTGATAGTGTGTCCACCAAGCCCAACTTTGCAAACTACGTGGGTTACATCTAAACCAGTCTTTAAAAGTATGTTACCTGTATATGTTTAACCTAAACATTTGAACCCTAATATTCTGGTCTAGCTACCTGCCTAGGACTACCAGCAGTCAATACCAACTTTCCTAACTGCAGGCCTTTCCAAACCCCTACTTACTAAGGGCCCAACGCATCCTTTATTAGTTTTACGTCCTGCATCCTCCACACTATTTCTGTCTCCTACTATTTTCCTTCTTTCTCTCCCTCCTGACTTGCTCAACTGTGAATCTACCTACTGGCCACTAGGTGGCATCCTCTAACCTTCTGTTGGCTCCCTTTTCACTTGCTCTGTAACTGCTCAACTGTGAATCTACCTACTGGCCACTAGGTGGCATCCTCTAACCTTCTGTTGGCTCCCTTTTCACTTGCTCTGTAACTCCCCTATACCTCTCTTCTTGTTCCTGAACCTCCTAGCCCACAACCGCTCTTCTTTCTCCCCTTGGCCCCTTCATACCCTTACTAGCTACTAAACAACTGTACACTCACCCCTAGATATAGTTCCACTGAACTTGCTTCTTTCTTATCTGCACAACCTTACCTACTGGTTCTCCTTCTTTCCTGATTGTTTCCTGTGCACTACAACTCCTTTGTGTCTACCCGCTCCGTTCGCCCTGCGGGCTCACTCCGCTCCCCTCCCTGCCCCCAAATCTCACCCGCCCCTGGAACCTCTACTTTTATCTCTAACTAAACACTCCCCCCATCTCTCACAGCCACTCACCACAACTTCCTGTTCCCACCTCCTCCATACTTAGTCCCCACCCATCTCTTCCTACCTTAGTTGTCTGGCCTCATCCTGTTACATCACTCACTTAGAACCAACTTAACATGTCTATCCAATATCACCCCACCCTACTACTAATTCTCATCACTACCCTAACAACCACCTATCTCTCTACCTCCTATGAACACAGCTTATCCACTACTTTCACTATCCCAAACAAATATACCCTAACTACTCCCCCACCTACTTGCAGTAATAATTTCAATGTCATCTATAACACCTCTTATCTACTACCAAAATACCACTGTCTCTCTCACACCAAATACTCCATTTATCACTCCAAAAAGCGTGATATTTACCAGTTCAAACGATCACAATTCTACAACCTTTTATTAATTAGCTCACTGACACATGGAGACATACACCCCAACCCAGGCCCTAAACTATCTCCATTTTCAACCAACTGCAAAATAGCAAATCCAAAGCTAACTCCGCCTACTAAACCTCCTAAATCACTCTCTATAGCCCAACTTAATATACATAGCATCTGCAACAAAATATCACATATTCATGCTCTACTAGAAGTCCAACAGTTCGACATTCTCTGTCTAACTGAAACATGGCTCAAACCAACAATAAAAGACAATGAAATTGTCCCCCCAGGATATAACATCCTGAGACAAGACCGCTTAAGCAAAAAAGGTGGCGGAGTAGCTATACTCTATAAATAGGCCTACAATTAAGCATAACAAATCATACCCTTTTAACCAACACACATGCAGAATTAATTATCTCAAAACTTCAAATCAATCCTCACAAAACCATAAATATTATCTGTACCTATATTCCCCCAGGCAATAACACAATACTATTAGAAGACCTACTAAACTGGCTTTCTTTAAATCTCCACCAAGAAACAATACTCTTAGGAGACCTAAATATTGATTGGAACTTATGTGAACATAATAATCCACCTACTTTTATTAATCTGCATGGCTTCACTCAACACATAAACATCCCTACAAGAACTAACAAACGGAGTAACAAAGAAGCTGTACTTGATTGGATCTTAACAAATAGTCCACAACTAAAATATACAACAGGTACTCTTCCAGATGACCTCAGTGATCACTCCCTAACCTATATCATCAGGCATAAAACCAGTTTATCTATCCCAGCTCAAGTTCGAATAACCCGTTGTAAAAAGAATTTTGACCCTACCCTGTTTCACAATGAACTTATGCAAATTAACTGGTCACCTCTCAAATCCCTCCCAATAGATGAAGCTGTTAATCACTTCAATAATACCTTTCTCACCATCCTAGAACATCATGCTCCCTTGCGTTCCATTCATATGAAAGCTAAGACAGCACAATGGCTCTCTAACAAAACTAGGCAACTAATTCTTAATAGAAACAAAGCTTGGAAAAAATGGCATACCACTAAAAATTTAACTGATCATCTCTCTTTTAAACAAAAAAGAAATATGACAAAACAAGCCATACGTCATGATAAAAGAAACTATTACACTCAATTACAACAATCTTCCCTCCACCAACCACATAAATTTTGGACCGCTATTAATACTCTCTTATCCCCTGGCAAAGCTGCCACTCCAAACCCATCAGACTCCAACACCAACTCCCTCACAGAAATAGCTAATGCCTTTAACACCTTCTTCACTTCAGCCATTCAAAAGCTAGCAAACCAACAAAGCCCTGATACCTCTAAACTATCTATGCCCAGCTCTACTCCCCCCCCCCATTTCACATCCAACCCATACCTACCTCCTACATTTTATCCCTACTTCAAAAACTCAAGCCAACAACCCCTTCAGCCGACAAATTACCTGCAGAATATCTCCAACTAGGTGCCAAGGCAATAGCTTATCCCATCTCTCTATTAATTAACAGGACTATAAAAGAATATACTATCCCTTCAACCTGGAAAATCTCACACATTATCCCACTCTTCAAAGGAGGTGACTCTTTGGAGTATTCTAATTTCCCCTATAGCTACTATCTCCTCTTGCAAAAATAATGGAGAAATGTGTACACAAACAGTTACTAAATCACCTGTTAAGCAACAATCTCCTAGCTAGCTGTCAACATGGGTTTCGCCCATTCTATAGTACAACCACCGCCCTACTATCCTTCATTGACTCTATCAACATAAATTGCAACAATAACACTCCTTCCTCTGCTTTCTTTGTAGACCTGTCAAAAGCCTTTGACATGGTTAATCATCAACTTCTCCTACACCGCTTAAAGTCCCTCTCTCTTGACAACCAGGCCTTAAGTTGGTTTTCATCCTATCTTGAAAATCGCAAACAGGCAGTTCTCTGGGATAACCATCTCTCTGATCTTCTCCCCACCTCCATAGGAGTCCCTCAAGGGTCCATCCTAGGTCCTCTTCTGTTTTCCATTTTTATAAATGATCTGCATCTAGCCACTCCTCTATCTACTTGTATTCAATATGCTGATGACACAATCATCATTTGCTCCGCCAAAACCCAGACTGAACTTCACTTGCTAACACAAAACACCTTCACCACCATCGAACAATGGTTCTCCAACTACTGCCTCCTCCTAAACCCCAAGAAAGCCAAACTCCTGATCTTTCCACCCACTTACCTATCTCCCCCTATTGACTTCACACTCACATCTAACAATGGCACACTTATTGCTCCAGACCAAACAACGAAACTATTGGGTATTACTATCGACAACCAACTAAAATTTGACTTTCATATCAACTCCACCATAAAATCAACTAACAGGAAACTTGGATCACTATATAGAATCAAATCTTTCTTAACACCTGAAGCTAGAACTATCATAGCTAGAACCCACTTAATCTCTACCCTATTATATGCTTCTTCTATATACACTAACCTTTCGAAGTACAACCTCAAGAAACTAGCCATGTCATACAATAACATAGCCAGATTTGCCACTGCCTCTCCATATAAAACTCACCACTGTTTGAATCTTTTAAAACTAGGTTGGCTGGAATTACCCCACCTCATACAATACTATCAACTCACTATTGCACATAAAGTCCTTTATCACCCTGAAAACACACCAATGCTCTCTACACTCATAACACCCTATCACAATATGAGGCATCTCCGTTCCTTCAACAAAACACTGATAAAAACTTCTAAATCAAACAATGTAGCAGGAGACACCATATTTTCCAACTCAATTGGCAAAATTTGGAATCAACTTCCACCAGACCTCACAACACTGTCTTCTATTCCACTATTTAAATCCAATCTAAGACTCTACCTAAACAACCACAGGCTATGTTCCTGTAACGACCCTGGGTAACCTTTCTCACTCACCTTGCTTCCCTTCTTTACTCTTCACCTGGCCTTCTTCATCATTTCTCCAGCTTACTTAACTTTCCCTCTTATTAATCCATCTGTCTATCCCTCTTTATTCATTCATATTTCTTAACCTAAATACTTATGTCTTTGAATAACACACCTTAACCTAGCATTTTTATCTAACCTAGACTTCTGCTCTGCCTCACATGGAAATCAAATTCTGATATAGCCTGTAATTAACCTATGACATTGTTTTTTTTTTTTGTTAATTTTTATTTTCATTTTTATTTTTATTTTTATTGTATAAGTTTTGTATATTTTTAACTTGTTAAGTAGTAGTTAGTGGAGCTTTTCTCCTCGGGCCTCCACTGAAAATGGACTTGTATCCAGTCGGACTAGCCCGGTTAACAAATGTAAAATAAATAAAATAAAATAAAATAGCACAGAAAAATCCCAGTATAGAATGTGTCATATGAAGTAGAATTCGCAGAAAATAAAATTCAACATATACATTCAAATTACTTTATTCAGCACAGTTATCTAATTTTCTTTAACTCCCCTTCCAAAATGTGAATATTAACAGCTGTCAGTGAGTCCCACTAGTGATGCTGAGTTTGGTTGTATCCATCACGTTGTCATTGAAGTGCACTGTTTTCTGAGTAGGTGATTGCATTGAAATGGTCTTTCATTGTCCTGGGGGTAGTTTATATTAGATTGAGAAAGGCAGTTTACGTCACTTGGCTCAGATTTAGCCAATAATTTATAGACATCACAAAAACTAACATTTGTTCCACAAGAAGCAGCAGTGGTTATGCTCAGCATTAGGGAAAACTCAGGATTATTTCAAATTATATTATACTAGAGTATTCTGTAATTAGAGTAAAGTAATCTCTATAGCTGCCTTCGATTTTTCTGTAGTACCTTTTATCCTGACCTTGATTTGAGTAAGGCCCTGGAAAGCTTATTTCTTCATTCCCAGATTCCTGACATGGAATTTGTATACTTACTCTTTCCCCACCTATTAGCAGACTCTTAGCTATGGTGCCACAAAGGGCAAAACTACACCAGACACAGGCTGTTAGGGGATTGCAATAGGCAATGCCAATCAGGCAGAAGTTGCATTACCCTATTGACTCAGCACTAGTATTGTCGACATTCACTCATTATGAATGCTGTTTCTGGTAATTGGCTAAGGATTAAGGAGCGGTGTTACCAAGTTGTTTCTTGCAGTCCAATGGTACAAGATTTGATTCCTTCTGCCTCTATTGCATAAATGTGTGACTTACAGCAAGTTACATAACCAGGCAGTGCACCAGGCTAAATCTGAAAAAGGTCCACTGAGATCAGTGCTCTATCCCAGAAAACAAATACAAACAAATAAAATAATTGCTGGCAATATAAGTTACAGTTGCATTAACTAACTTGTTTTGCTCACCAACTTCGGAGGGTAAAACCATGTTACCTGGCCAAAGTTCTAATTTACCTAGCTATTGCTGTGTCCATTAGTAAGACACATTATTTGCTCTTCTGTTAAAAAAATATCTGTCTGTAAGAGCTGAATACCACGTTGTTTGCTTTTGATAGAAGACATATGCCCATTAAAAACTGAGGTGAGGATTGCCTTACTATCTGTAATGGATTATTTCAGTATTGTAACAGTCACTGGTATTAGAATATTCACATGTCTTTATTATATCCTTTACAATCTGTACCATATGCTCAGACTGTCCATTGTTTTAGGTTATCTAGAACTTGAAGTCACATGTTTAAACTTCAGTGCTTTCCAAACATGATTGGTAAACACTCCATTGTTAGTGACTACTTCATCTGGTATTCCATGTCTTGTAAAAATGGATTTAAGCACATATGGCAGCCTCACTTGTTGTTTCATGCAGTTGCACAGCTTCAGAAAACTTAAAGTAATAGTTAACACAGAAAAAACAATGCTATAGTTTGTGCTGAAACAAGTCTTCAACAACTTTCATCCACAGAAATGACTGAAATCCATGAGGGGTTGGTTCTTCTTTCTGGTACTGTTTTCAGTATAGATTGTAGACTTCACAGTTTCTGACCAAATATAAGATGTCATAAACTCTTTCATTGCATTTTCTTATGCCTCAGTGTGATTCATTGACAATTCTAAGTATATCTAGCTGTGAATGAATTATTACTTGTGTCTTATTTAAACATAAACTACTGACAGTTAATTCCTGCATAGAGAATAAGCAAGCTCTTATTAAAGGATTAAGTTATTTTGCAGTATATGACCATCCTGACATAATGTTATCAGAAAGCATTTGTAGCTCATACTCAATATGAATACAGCTTTTGAGTTCTTGCAGCTTTTCAGAAAAGACTGGTAACTGACAAAAATCTTATAGAACTTAGGTCTCTCTTTGTCAAAGAGATCTTCCTCATGCACCTGTAGGCATGCTTTGCTTAAAGCCCCACCACTGACCCCAGGATTTACAGGCCCATCAATTTGATGAGTCTCATCTGCAAGGCCACAAAATGTAGTTTATCTGATCTAATAAACTGTAATATCAGAAATCTCATTAGACTTGACCTGCGGCAGTTTGGTTTCGCCAAGGGTAGAGCCTGCCGAATAAATTAAGTTCTTCAGGAAGGTTTATCAGACTATTGACAACAGTCATGCTGTTTATATAGAATGTCTTGACCTGGCTAAGTCCTTTGACATGATACTCCATTCTGGCATTCTAAGTAAGCTTACTACTCTGAAACAGACACCATTAACCAGGAATCATATACGACACCAAACATAGAGGCAGAGAGATTACTGGATTTTGTAAACGCAAACTTCCTGGACCAGCTTGTCAGTACATCAATGAGGGGTGCAAATATACTGGTTCTGGTCCTCACTAATATGAGAGTGCTGCACACCAATTAGTGTAATGTCTTCTTGGGCAAGGTCAGACCACAAAATGGTCTCCTTTGAAGTAAAAATAAAACCTGAAACCCCAACTAACCCTGGAATACACAGAAACTACTCTAAGACTAACTTCCTAGTATTAAGTGACAGAGGTAGCTGTACCCACCAGAAAGAAGTGCAACTGGCCACCCTAATGGAATCACAACATCAACAGGCTGTATAACAGAAGAATGAAAATCATGGCAAAAAATTAGGAGGTGCAACACCCATCAGTAAAAAAGCACTCTCATCAAACTAAACAAACCACTCAGAGGACAAATAAAGTCTATCAAAGCCAAATTTAAGGCATATTTGGCCTCCAGGCCAAGGACAGCCACAAGGCATTCTTTAGCTATGTCTACAACTTCAAAGGCAATATGCAGTTGCGTGAAGAGCTCATTGTAAATTGAGCCACCTATACTGAGCCAGAAGATATAGCAAACCTACTGGCCAATAAATTCAGCTCCATCTTTACCCCTATCTCCCCCTTAACCTTCCCTCAAGAAATATCATCAAATATCACTCCTCCTTCTATTACTAGGGAACAAGTCCGTAATGCTCTCTCTAAGGCCAAGGACACTGCATCAGTGGGCCCAGACAATATTCCAGGATGCCTTCTGAATAGCATTAAACATGACCTATCAGGCCCTCTGAAATTGCTGTTTAACTGTACTGTCCAAACAGGCTTCATGCCTTACAAATGGAGAGCAACAACAATCATCCTTATGCACAAAGGTGGATCATCTGCAGACCCTGGAAACTACAGACCCATAAGTCTCACTAGGCTCATATGCAAAGCCATGGAAAGAGTTATCACAAAAATGATCAGTAATGATATAGGAAACCACAAGACACTGGACCCAACCAAATCTGGTTTCATCAAGAGCATTACTCAACCTGGTGGAATTCTGTGAGAAGCTCACCAAAGCAATGGATAAGGGCAAAATGATTCACACTACCTACTTTGTCCTAGCGAAGGTATTTGACACAATACCCCACTGGGCATTGTTGACAAACTCAAGAGGTTAGGTATAAGCCTTTATATCACCTGGTGGATAGCTAGCTGGCTCACAGGCAGGACCAAGGAAGTTTGAATTGGGGAGTCCACTTCTACAAAGAGGCCAGTTAAAAGTGGAGTCCCTCAGGGATCAATCCTGGGACTTCTCCTTTTTGGAATTTACTTCACTGAAGTCAAGGCCAATGTCAATGGCCTCTGGTTGACTAAATATGGAGATGATTACAAATTAGGAGCAGTCATAGAATCCCCCATTGACACAAATGTTCTCCAAGATGGGCTGACACAAACAAATAACTGGTGTCACAGTCAAGGACTAAAACTAAATGCCAATAAATGCCTAATATTATCCTTTAGGAAGTCATCCACCACTAGTAGCTATCATATTGACAACACACCACTAAGCACTGACCCAGTAGTCAAGGACTTGGGGACACACACATAGACAGTAATTTAGTCTTTGACCATTATGTATCTACTTCTTTTTCTTCTTCTTTCGTCTTTTTCCAGTTAGGGATCACCACAGTGGATCACCTGTTCAATCATGATTGGCAGTGGAGTTTTACGGTTGCTGCCCAGCGCCCGACCTTCCATGGAAGGTGCACACATGCATGCACTCATGCCTAGGGCCAATTTAGAGTATCCAATCCACCTACAGCATGTCTTTGGGATGTGGGAGGAAACCGGAGCACCCGGATGAAACCCACACCATCATGTATCTACAGTGGTGAGGAAATCATTCTATGTTTTGCAACTTATAAACAAAGGTGTGGCATTTAGGTCCAAGGAATTCATCATTCTAATATACTCAGCATTCAGCAGCCCTGCCATTGAGTAAAATGCCCTCTTTGATATGTAAATAACCAGGCATATGCAACAACTAGAACATCCACAGAGGTTCCTCACTAAAGGAATACAGGGTGTAAGTAACATGTCTTTTGCAGACTGCCTCAAAGCCCTATCCCTGTGTTCTGTCTCCTACAGGCTGATGATGGGAGATCTATGCCCAGCAAATGAGGCATAG
The DNA here is from genome assembly GCF_019279795.1 of Protopterus annectens. Classification (NCBI taxonomy): domain Eukaryota; kingdom Metazoa; phylum Chordata; order Ceratodontiformes; family Protopteridae; genus Protopterus; species Protopterus annectens. The sequence goes on along the minus strand of NC_056731.1, from coordinate 1,571,812,862 downwards.
TCAGAACCCCCAACCCCCACCCTGATGGACATCCTGCATAATCATAAAAGAAACATCACCAGAATTACCCATTCTACAGACTTAAACCTTACCTGTAATATTAATAGGACCTGCTGGAGAGACAGGTATGTATCCCAGAGACTATCCCTTCTCTGGAACAGGCTCTCCATTCATGTGAAACAGAGTTCCTCCCTAACCCAGTTTAACTGTAACTTGGAAAAATGGATGGGGAACAGGAAGTTCATCCATGGTTTGGCATTTATGTCTGTAATGGACACAGACAGCCTGCAAATGGTTAATCTCCCAGGCCCCTGATTGTAGATGTTTAATCTCCCAAGCCACTGCTTACAGTTATCAAGGATACCAGAATCTGTCAGAGATTGGGGATGCATGGCTAGGCTTAAAAGGACCCTTGTGGTCTTTAGCCTAGTAAACAGCTATGAACCTATATGGTAATATGGCAAGGAAACTGGACAAAAGACAGATCTCAGATAGTGAGGGTAGCAGATGCCTCATCTGGAAGCAGAAAGGTGATGAGTGGAATCATCTAGGGCTCAGTGCTGGGATCCCTCCTTTTTGGTATTTACTTTTATGACCTCCAGACCATAAACCAAGACCCGTGATTAAACATGTTTGCAGACAGCTGCATGCTGGGGGTTATTTGTCAAGTTCCCTTCTGACACCTTATTCCTTCAGCAAGAACATACACTTATAAATACCTGGTGTACACTTTAAAATGAGAATGTTGCTAGGACCCTCTGAATTTGGGTTGAAAATTCCTTGGGCCGGATTTATGAAGGCTTGCATGGAGTGTAAGAACAGTATAAGATGGCAGTCAGGCAATATGTCTGCCGAGCGATTCAGCAATAGCTGGCAGGGGCATGCATGAGAGTTTCTAAAGCTACTCTTGCACAGACAGTGTTATGGTATGCAAATTACCTCATTTGCTGCTGAAAGCTATGCAAATGAGGTAAATTTGCGATCCAGCAACCACTAACCTGTCCGTGTAAGAGTAGTGTTATCTGCAGAAATGTACTCCATTGGTAACGGAGTACCATTCTGCAAATAGCTAAATGGAGCTATGACAGCTCCAAATAAAGGATGCATCTAGTTGAGTAAGCATGCCAATGGCCAAATATAAGGCCATTGGCATTTGCAAATGTTGTAAATCTGTAAAATCCAATGTTATTTTTTTTCCCCGATAGCCGATGTTTAAGTGTAGCGCAGTGTTGCACAAACATGCTGCGCTTTAAATAAAAACTAAAAAGGGTAAAATAGCCACAAATGTGCATTTACACTAAAAAGATTGTTCTACCATGCAGGTGAATGGCAGGCTGCAAACAACATGGCCACTGAGTAGTGGTTGCTAAGGGGGGGGAGCTCAGTGTGAGAGATGTAACCAAACATTAGTATGCAATCCTATGCATATGAGGATAAGGATAGTGAATCCCAATTTTCCCCGGCATGTGAGCCATGTCCCTAGAGTGTAAGTGAAGGAGTAGGGTAGTAGTCGAGTAGAAGATAGGTGACATCATGAGGGGTATGTCTGAAAGACTGTAAGGTGACTGGAGCACAGTGGCTTGTGTTTGCCCTGAGTTGCTCAGGATTGCAACAGGCATGTTCACAGTGGTACTAGCTGAAAACAAGAAACCAAAGGCGTGCGCCATGGATATATCTGAAATTTCTTGCAAACGTGCTTACAACGTGTGCGCTCATGGGTGGGTGTCTGCGCTTGTGTGCGCGTCGCTGCCCCTTGTAGAAACAGGAAGGGAAAAGGGAAGGAAAAGAAGTGGTAGGAAGTTAACCAAAAAGAACTAGCAGAGCTGCCAGGTGAAATATATCACAATCAGACAATTACACAGGCAGTCAACTAGCCCAGCCCAGCAATTTAAACTCTGCAAACAGCAGTCTAACCTGTTTTTTCACAAGAACTCTGCAACACTGCAGTATAGAAAGAGTGAGAACTCAAAAAGCTTAAGGCTGACAAAATGTTAGGGGCTGCCATTGCTATTATAAACCAACATGTGCAAGGTGCTGAGGGTGGTGATGTTGTAAATGCTGCTGAGCAACCCACAGTGAGGAGACGGAGAAGAATGTACAGACCCAGGGTAACCTACCAGGGGCTACATGAGCTGAAGATGGTGGAATGCTATAGAATGGACAGAGACCTCCTGCAGAAAATTGTTGAGCTGTGTCGGCCACGCCTCACACACAGAACCAACAGAGGGGAACCCATCCCAGTGGATATCAAGGTATGTGATGCCCTATGAATACTAGCTACAGGTACCTTCCAGAGACCAACTGGTGATATGATGGGGGTTTCACAGGCATCAGCATCCAGGGTTCTGCACCAGTTCCTGGATGCCATGTCAGCACATGTCAGTGAGCATGTATATTTCCCCAATTCCAGTGAGGCACTGGCCAGCAATATGCATCTTTTCCACCAAATAGTGGAATACCCTGAGGTGGTGGGTGCAATAGACTGCACGCACATACACATCAAAGCACCACCCTGTGAGTGGGGTAGGGTCTACATCAACCACAAGGGCTTCTTCTCCATCAACTGCCAGGTCATGTGCGATGCACAGGGCATAATAATAAATGTGTGTGCTGGCTGCCCTGGAAGCTATCACGATTCCCACATCTGGCATTTGACGCAGCTGTACCAGAGATTTGCCAATGGGGACATCCCTGACGGTCACCTAGTGGGGGATGCTGGATACGCACTGGAGCCATGGCTGATGACACCCATCAGAAATGCACACACACCTGAACAAGAACTCCATAATGAGGCACATGCACAAACAAGAAACATTATTGAGTGTGTGTTTGGGATACTCAAGTCACTGTTCTGGTGCCTGGACACATCCGGTGGAGCCTTGCAGTACTCACCAACTACATGTACCCAAATTGTCATGGTATGTGCCATGCTACATATTATGATCCTGCAAAAACAGCTGCAGCAGGAACAGCATGGGGCAGGGCCAAACAGCCCCCCACCATTGCCAAGGCCTCCACAGGCACAGCGTGACCCAGAGGAGGAACAACCTGAGCCTGCACCAGTAGGCAGAAGGAGGCATGCCCAGTATGCCCTGGCCTTGGCAAAGAGGCAATGCATAGCACATACACTGACTCAGTAGGAACCCTGGAAATGACACCTCTCTCTGACTCACACATACAATAAAAGGGATGCCTAACTTGATACTACCTGTTTTCAAACATGTATAGGGAGTGTACTTTGTGCATCCGACATAGGCAGCCCTGCAGCACCACCTGAGGCATCATTGCCCTATATTAAGCAATATAAAGCAGTGTATTTTACCACTATTTAGCATATTTAAGCACAATTGCGCAGAGTTGCGCGCCGTGCAAACTAGCACAATGTCGGGCAACACTGGGCAACATTGGGCAAAGTCAGACAAAGTCGGCTAAACACGCTCACACCTGCTTTACTGTTCCTTAACCAGTCAGGTCTGCCTAGCAGCAAAATAAAAAGCAATGACAGGGCTCAAACTCAGGATACTGTGCACTATAGTCACAGTACTGAACCACTAAGCCATGACAGCATTTCGCTGGCACAGACACAGCAGGGCAATTGTAGACTAATGCAAACACAAACAAATGCTGTATCATGCCCTCTGAACTTCCCACCAGGCCTATGCAGACAGATAACAGCAGGCCAGGCAGTGTGATGTGGGTTGGGTAGGCTATGAATTCACAAACTAATACACGTGAAATTGGAAGCTAAGTTCTGTAGTACAGTAGTATGCCTCAAGCCAGTACGATAGGCAACAGTACAGACTGAAATGGAGTACCTGACATAGCAGTGCAGGCCTAGCAAATGTGTATAAGTGTCAGGTGAAGCCCTCATCCTATGTCCACCCACAGTAACAATCAGGTGTGCCCCCTGGGTAGAAATGTACAAATATTAGCTGTCCCTCCTGTATGTAGAAATGTTGATACGTCTATGCAAAGTAACTCATGGATGCCCTGCAGGCACAGCATGCTTCCTGTCGATGTACAACACAAAGGTGAGCCCTGAAGTAAAAACCAACTTGATTTTTTGCACACATATAGTATATATGTCGATACTGGGCATGCTCACACACTTCAACAAATTTAGCACATTTCAGTCAGCGACATACTGAAAGGTCAAACTGGGCATGCTCACACACTTAAATAAAGTAAGCAAATGTCAGTCAACAACATACTGAAGGGTCATACTGGGCATGCTCACACACTTAGGCCATGTCTGAGTACAGCAGTGGGCCACACATATCTGGCAGTTGCAGTTCTTACCCCAGAAACTTGTCACTATTCACCAATCTTGCCTTGCACACACAGTTATATGAAAACAGACCCATATAATAAATTGGACTCCTGTCATAATCAAACTATGTACTACAAGTACTGAACTTGTTCAGAGAAAGTGAAAATTCAAAGAAGATCAATAAATCTCCGATCAGTATCATCAATAAACAACGAGCACTCCTAACATTATCCAATCCATGTTCTGGCAAAAATATTGTCAAAGAGTCCATAGAGAACCATGAAGCTTTCTATCGCAATGCCATATATATCAATGTAAACACATATATGTTCTGAGTCAGTGTAAACTGTAAATGAATACATGTACATGACTGACACTGCCAACATCTTGTTAGACAGGTTCATACATATTTACCCCCCTCTTACTGACAAAAGGGCCCATTATCATACCTGGAGATTGTGAAAATCCAGAAATCACATATACAATGCTTAAACAGCACTTTCCAAACCTAAAAACACGGCATCTATGGGATGACATGGTTTCCCTAGCTGTGTCATACGTGAACTCCAAAACAAACAGATCCTGCACCTGAACAGTCTGTTGAGACTCAACCTCTGTACAGGATATGAAACTGTTGAATGCGTTATAGCAACATTTGGCACACTCCACAAGTGTTGGTGCACAACAGACCATAGGAACTATTGTCTTATAACCCTATTAAGCCTGATCTGCAAGGCAATGGAGTCCATCATGATGGAACTCATAAACAGAGCTATTGTGAGCCTACAAACACCCAACCCTACCAATTTCTGTTTGGTCATGTGCAGATCATGGTTCCCAAACCTGCTAGACTGTTTTCAAGGCAGTCACCCAGGACATACATCAATGAAATGAGCTACACACATCCCACATAGACCATGAAAAGCCCTTTTGCAACATCCCATGCATATGTCGTATCCACAAAATCAACAACCAGTGCATAAATATGTATGTCATCTGATGGATTGCCAACTGGGGCACAGATAGATCCCACAAAGTAAGAATTGTGGTCTCCTGTTTAAGCTGATAACAACTGCTGTCCCCCATGGCTCAGTCCTGGGACCCCTCCTGTCTGGTGTATACTTTTCAGAAATACAGTCAAACACATGAGGGCTATGTTTAGCAAAGTTTGTGGATGACTGCAAAAAAGTTGCCATAATCGATGTTTGGGACAACAGAGACATCCTTAAAAAGGGTCTCAGTCAGACATATGTGGTGTAAAAATCATGGCCTCGAGCTGCAGTCATACAAATACCACATAGGTGCCAACACCCTAAATATGTAGGTGATAACAAGGGATCTGTGGACACATGTGGATAGTCATCTCCACGTCCAGAAACATATTTACAAAGTGGTTAGAAAATCATGCTTGTGTTCCCACAAACTGCCAAAGTCTTTGCATGTAGGTCAAAGGAGGTTCCCTCTACTCATCAGTCATCAGACCCATCAGAGAGTACCACAACACACTTGTGATGAATCTGACTGTGCACCCTCAGCAGCTGGAAAGACCACTGAAGTACCTCAACAAGAGGATTACTGGCCTCAAGCAGTTGCTCCATGCAACAAGACTGAATATAACTCAATCTGTACTCTATTGCATACTGTCTACTCAGGAGATCTCTGCCCAACAGACAGGTCCTTGTCCAATGCAGAACTGATGTACATGCACTATCTGAAGTAAACCCAAACTCACTGTACCACATGCTCTAGGGATATCATCATCATAACATTAAATCAAACATGTTGGAGGGACACATTACTAACTCACAGACTTCCCTTGCTTTGGAACAGGCTCCCAACTGACATTAAGCCGAGACCCTCACTGACACTCTTCCAGAGGAGCCTTGACGAGTGTATGTGAAACTGAACTGTCACACCATGTATCACTTCATCAGCTCTATTACACAGAGGCCTAGGGAACTAACTCCATGGGTGGTGATAGCTGCACACTCTGGCCATACTAATATATGCCTTCAGGCAGATAGCCTATTACCTACCTATGTTCCTCTATATATATGTATGGGGAACACAGTATAATCCAGGCATCCAGGACTGTCTCACCCAGCACACATCCCAATGGCATGAAAGATATGAGGTGCACATCTCTCGCACTGTACATAACAGCCACCAGTATCTGTAAGCATTATAGTGTATGTGGTCCATGTGCCTGCTGTACAACATGACTGTACAATGAAGTACACATCTACTATCTGTAGACATGTACCTGTTACATAGGTTCATAGGTATGTAGTAGACTATCTCCACGAAGGCATATATCAGCCTACGCAAGTTGGGCAGCTTTCACCACACCATTGGGTAGTCTCCCAAGGCCTAGTTCTAATAGTTAGTACCCTAAGCCCCTTTCTAGTGAAGCTGCTGATGTGATGCCTGGCATTAATGGTCTGTTTCCCATCCACTCATCAAGGTTCCAATTGAAGAGTGTCAGCGAGGGGTTCTGTCTGATGTACATTGGGACTCTGTTCCACAGTAAGGCAAGTGTCTGGGATGGTACTCTATCAAACCAGCATGTTGTATTCATTGTTCTGATGAGGTTCATATCCCTGAAATGTGTAGGGCGACACAATATTGTTATGTGTAGATGGAGCATGTTCAACAGTTATGTGTTGGACATGGCTCTGTATGTTAGGCAGAGTGTGCCTCTGAGTAGGTGGTATGCAACGAAGAACAGATTTAGTTTTACCAGTCGTGTTGCATAACACAACTGTTTGAGACCAGTAATCCTCTTAGTGAGGTGCCTGTGTGGTCTCTACAGCTGCTGGATATGCTAAGTCGAGTACATCCAAAATGGTGCACTGTACTCAATGATGGGTCTGATGATGTAAGAGTAGAGTGCCAACACTACCTCTTTGGATCCTGATGGAAACCCTTTGTTGATTAGGTGGGCCACATATGATCACTCAATCACTTTGGCAACATGGTTGTCAAAGGAAAGATGACTATGTACATATGTCCCCAGATCCCTTATCACCTTGTCATTTTTAAGGGGGTAACACCCATGTGGTAGTTTGTGGGTATTGTGTTTTCAACAAAGAGGATCACTATGCATTCCTCCACAGTGAGCTTGAGGCCATAATTCTGACACCACACATCTGTCTCATAGAGTCCCTTCTGGAGAATATGTCTGTCTTCCGGGAAATCTATTATGGCAAACACTTTACAGTTCCCAGCAAACTTAGTCAACCACAACTCTCCTGTGCTGGCATGTACATTTGAGAAGTCTATACCAAACAGGAGGGACCCCAGGACTGAATCCTGTGGGACACCAGTTGTTACCGGTGTAGACTCTGAAATGTAGCCAGCAACTCGTAACGTGTGGGATCTATCTGTGAGCCAGTTTGCAATCCATCTTGTGATGTATGGATTCATGGCCAGGTTGGTGAGTTCATCTATGATACCTGACTGGGGAATGGTGTCAAAGGCCTCAGCGAGGTATAGGCTGTGTGGAGCTCATTTCAATCATCTGTAGCCTGGGTAACTGTCAAAGAAATCCTCCCAGTTCAGGAGGCGTGTTCTGCATTTGATGAAGCCAAACAGGGTGTGCTCAACTGTGTGAAGGTTGCCAATCTCTGTATTGTTGACTTCCATTATGATTGGCTCCATTGCCTTGCAGAACACACTCGTCAGGCTCATAGAGCATGAATGCCAAGGGGTATTTGTGGCCCCACCCCTGTGGAGTGTGAAGATCGTTGCTGTGCAACATTCTATGGGCACATATCCTGTAGAGAGCATGTAGAGTGAGGTGTAGGTATCCTTGATGAATATGGATACATCCTCAGCCTATGTGCTATGATCCAGGTTGTGATGCTGGAAGGTATGGAATGAGTAGTATCCTTGTAGTGCTGGTGTGCTGTTTGGAGCCTTGAACTAGGTTACTGATACTGCACAGATATCAATATTCTCCATAATGAGAAGTGCCTCAAGTGTGTGCATCTTGAGGCTGAGACTTCTGGCAATGAGTAGCATTTAGCTTACTTTGTGGTTATTTGTGCTGGTTACGGGGTTTTGGTTTGTCCTGTGTGACTGGTGTTCCACACCTGACGTCAGCGCCTTATTGGTCCTATCAGACCATTAGCTAATTACCCTACATATCCACATCCTGAACTCACACCCCATTATGGAAACCATGTTAAAAAATGTCTCCAAAGCCAACTTCATGCTTCTTAAGACAGAAGTGCATAACTGCAGGACACCCATGCAGATGGACAATACAGTTACAACTACTGAATCATTCACAATTGCACTTTATAAGCACTTACATGACTACATGCATTGTGCTATCCCAAACAGAACCAAGATGCTATCCTCCAAGAAAAGGAAGCCAATCTGGTGTTCCCCTGCCATAAACAAACTGCACAACAGAAGGAAAATCCTGTTGCAAAACAGGGTAAAATCCCATGAGGGGAGGAGCTCCATGGTCCACATCAGTAAGAAGCTGTGATCCATGATAAAATCCTCCAAAGCTAGTTATGAAAACAAATTTGACACTGATTCTAAAGACAACCACAAAGCATTCTATAGCTATGTCAAGAATTTCAATGGCAACACTCAGATCTGCTCTGAGTTACAGCACAATGGCACTAAATATACAGACCCAACTGATATTGCCAACATCCTGGCAGATAGGATCAGTGCTAACTTTACCCCCCTCTCACTCATGAAAGAGCAAATCTCTATAATGGAAGACTGCAAAGTTGCTGTCATCACGGCTGCACAGGTAAAAAACACTCTCCAAAGCCAGGAATACAGCATCCATGGGACCAGATAACATCCCAGGCTGTGTTCTACACAAACTACAGAACGAACAGGCACCACACCTACGTACCATGTACAGTCATAGCCTCTCCTCAGGCTTTGTGCCTGCTGAATGGTGCACAGCAACGGTTATCCCACTACACAAAGGGGGGCCACCATGGACCCCAGGAACTAGTGCCCCATTAGTCTGATGAGCCTGCTCTGCAAGGCCATGGAATGTATCATCATATAACTTATCAAAAAAGACATTGGTAATCTCCAAACTCGACCACAGCCATGTTGGGTTTGTAAAAGGCAGATCATGTCTCCTAAACCTGATAGACATCATTGAAGCAGTAACCAGAAAGATAGACAAGGGTAAGGTGATTCACACAGCCTATGTAGATCTTGCCACGCCTTTCAACACCATCCCCCACTCTGGAATTATAGATAAACCCACTAAAATAGGTATAAACTGCTATGTCACAAGATGGGTTGCCAACTGGCTCACTGACAGAACACACACTGTGAAAGTAGCAGACTCCAAGTACAACTTTGGACCAGTGACAAGTGCAGTACCACAGGGTTCATTCCTGGGTCCTGTCCTGTCTGGTATCTACTTCCCTGAAGTAAACTTTAACATAGAAGGTCTGTGGCTAATGAATTTTCCAGATGACTGCAAACTAGAAGCCATAATTGAAACTACTGAAGATGTGGACATCCTACAAAAGGGCCTCACTGAGACAGATGCCTGGTGTGAAAGCCATGGCCTTAAGCTCAATGCCAAAAAGTGCATTGTCATCCCCTTTGGTAAAAACTCTGTAGCCATGAACTACAACATAGGCGGTAGTATACTTAACACTGAAAGTGTAATAAGAGACCTTGGGTCACAGGCGGACAGTGGACATACCTGTGATAATCGCATCCCCGCAGTAGTCAGGAAACCCTTCTACATGGCACACCTCATCACAAATGGTGTCTCATGCAGAATAGAAGAGGACATTGTTCCCCTATACTCATCACTCACTAGATCCATAATAGAGTACAATGCCCCTTTTGCTATCTACCTCACAAGACATCTACAACAACTGGAAAGCCTGCAGAAATACCTCACAAATAGCATTAGCAGCCTGAAATACATGCCATACACAGACCGTCTCAAAATGCTCCAGCTGTACTCACTCGCATATCGCCTACTCAGAGGTGATCTCTGCCTAACATACAAAGCTATGTCAAACACAGAGCTGTTGGACATGCTCCATGTAAAACACTCACAATCCCTCTGATCTTCAGCTCCAAAACTGAGAGTGAAATACAAAAGGAAGTGGTGTATCCATTTACCATATGGATACCCACACCTTCAGGTTAGTGGCACAGCATGAAGCCTTGGAGTCCATGCAAGTGCAACTAACATTGGGCAAAGCTGCTTATGAGATTATAGCCTGCTACAGATCACCTACCTTGTCTCAGGAACCTCACTCAGTATTCCTGAGAACAGTGGAAAATATAAAGGTCCTACCAAACACCATTATATGAGGAGATTACAACTACCAAAACACTGACCGTGAGAATTACTCATGTACAACGTCCTTTGCCCAATGCTTCCTAGAGTTTAAAAACTCAAATGTTCTGGAACAGCTGGTCACCACGCCCACTAGAGGTGACAACATACTGGACCTGATCATCACCAACATGGGGTACCAGTGTTCCACAACAGAGATAAACCCCTCGCTGGTAATATCAGATCATAAAGTAATCACACTGGACATCCACATCATGCCCCCCCACAGTCAAGGAAACCACTGTGATGAAAGTTTCTAAAGCAAACAGCACACTTTTCAAGACCAAAGTGGAAAGTTCAAAAGCACCCTTGCTGTAGGATAATGCTATACAACCTGCTGAATCATTCACAAGTGCATTCTATGAGCATCTACAGGGATGCATGGATCAAGACATGCCAAATAAAACCAAGATGCACTCCTCCAAAAATAGGAAACCAATCTGGTGGTTGTCACACAAAAATAAGCTATACAACAGAAGGAGGGAACGAACACATGATAGAGCAAACTTCACATAAGGAAAGGCATCACTGATCATTATTAGGAAGAAACAATGATCGCTCATAAAATAATCCAAGGCCAGTTTCTAAAGACAAATTGCCAAGGAATGTAAGAATAACAGCCACAAAACCTTTGTTAGCTATACCAAACATTTAGGTGGCATCTCTCAAAAATGCTGTCAGCTACTGCAAAATGGAAAAAAGATACAATGAACCAACTTACATTGCCCACATCCTGGGGGACAAGTTCAGTGCAAGCTCCCCCTCACATCACCAGCAAAAGGGCTTGTGTCCATCCCAGAAGAATGCAGAGCACCAGACTTCATGGGCATGCAGGTAAAAGCAGCCCTCTCCAAAGCTAAGAACACAGCATCAATGGGACAGGATGGTGTCCCAGGCTGCGACTTACACCAGCCCCAAAAGGAACTACACCCTCACCTACATTCACTGTCCAGACTCAACCTTACCACATGCTATGTACCCAAAGAATGGCATACAGCAACAGCCATCCAGCTCCACAAAGGGGGTGCCAAAACAGAACCAGGAAACCATTGCCCTATAGGCCTACTCAGCCTGGTTTGCAAAGCTATGGAGCAGATTATCATGGAATGCATAAACAGAGACATTGGGGACCTCCAGACACTGGACTCTACCCAACTTGGCTTTTTCAAAGGTAGATCCTGGCTCCTAAACCTAGTTGACTTATTTGAAACAGTTACCAAGGACATAAATGGAGGTGAAAGTAGTCTACACAGCCCACCTGGACCCACTAAGGCCTTTTGACACCATTCCCCACTCTGGCATCATGGACAAGCTTACCAGCTTGAATGTTAACAGCTATGTCACAGGATGGGTGGCCAACTGGCTCACAGATCAAACACACATGTTCAGAGTTGCAGGTGCCATGTCCGACTCTAAACCAGTCACAAATGGCATCCCACAGGTATTGGTCCTGGGACCCCACCTGTTCAGTAGATACTGCTCAGAGGTACAGGCAAGCATGGGAGGAGTATGGCTGAACAAGTTTGCAGATTACTGCTAACTGTGGTCCATAATCAACTCCACGGCTGACACAAACATCCTACACAAGGGTCTTACAGAGACAGATACCTGGTGTCAAAACAATGCCCTCAAGCAGAATGCCAACGAATGCATAGTCATCCCCTTCGGATAAAACAAAGTACACACAAATTACCACATAGGTGGTAATCCAGTATGTACGGAGAATGTAATTATGGCCCTGGGGACCCAGGTAGATAGTAAACTTTCCTTTGATGATCACATTGCCAAAGTGTCTACAAATCCCTTCTATGTAGCCCGCCTAATGTCACCTAATGTAACCCACTTTGTCTAGTCTGATGATGTCACCATCCTACAAATATACCTGTGGAAGAAGAGCTTCCAGTAATGTGTATAGAGTGTCATGTAAATGCGTATTGCTCTGGTATTGTTAGGTAGGGGGTTGAATCCTGCATTTGACAACTGTGTGAAAGTGTGTGTGTATCTCCTTGTAGAAGAGCAACCTTTTTGGAGACAACTATAACACCTTAAAAGTGGTATACTTATCTTTGTCAAGTCTGATGATGTCACCATCTTACAAATATACCTGTGGAAAGGAGAACTCCCACTAATGTGTATAGTGCATCGTGTAAATGTGTATTGTTCTAGTATCGTAAAGTAGTTAGGTAGGGGTTGGAATCCTGCATTTGGTGAGTATGTGTGTGTTCTATGTGTGTGACACAGTTGGTCACTGTGTTGTGGGTTTTGCTTTTACTACTGTATGACATATCACAATGACAACAGTATGTGCATCGCACGTCAGGTAGCTGTGTGGCAAATACATATACGTACATGTGACCTCAATTATTTCAGTGGGAACCCTGCTTTCTCTATGCACACATCTGTTATCTTTGCCAGAGTGTGCTGCCGCTTTCCAGAACTTAGGTCACATATGTATGCTTGTGACAATCCCAGCCACTGCAGTGATCCCTGGCCTAGGTCATCCGTGTCACACACTAATTATGGTTTCTATTGAATAGTGTGAGTGAGGGTTTATGCCTGAGGTATATTTCAGACCAGTTAAAATGCAGCAAAGTCTGTCAATGATGGCTATTCATTATAGGTGTACAACAACCTTTGTGGATATGCATGCAGACCCCTTATTGCTTATGTGATTCACTGAGGGATTTCAAAATACCTTTGGAAATATGATTACCAAAGGGGAGATGATGTAACACTTGGATGTATGTACACATCGGTACCTGTCAACATGTTGGGGGCTACTACCTATGTGGTACTATGGGGATACTATGTTTTGTAAAGGTGGATGACCATGCTTTAGTTGGCTTATAGATTTACAGCATGGGTTTGACAACAGGTATCTGTCTGTATGATACCCTTGTGGAGGATGTGTGTGTCATCCACAGAATGCATTATAGGCCACAGTATGCATTACTAGATGTGGACAGACATACCCCTACTGTGTTTGCTTGTACCTAAGTGAGCTATATGGCAATCAGGAGTAGTCCCAGGAATGGGTGCAGGTGAACACCACTGGCTACTGGCATAGTATAGTTCCTGAAGGGTACAAATGTTACTGTGTGTCCTACATCTATGTGTCAGTTGTCAAGACATCATCTAATGATTGTTTATGGTCAGGCTGTAGAGGTTATGTATACTACCAGAATGCAAACCAATGACAGATAATAACAGTATCACACAGCACAGTGTCAAACCATGTCATACACACATGTGTACCCAAGATCCAAAATGTGTGTAATACAATGCATACTGGCCACCAATAGAAACTATGGAGTGTTGACACTGTGTAATACAAGGCATGTCACCCTGCCCATGTGTCCACTAAGCACGTACATGCAGACAGTGCACCTCCACCATGTTCACAAATGTACACCTGCAAACCTCTGCTGCACACATCCCACACATACTGTCCACTCTCTAACACATGCTGCCAATACTACACACATCAGCCAAGTGGCACATGGGCAGACAATACACTATTGGGATTAACACTGGTGTAAACAATGCTACATTGACAATCATAGCTTTAATGCATCATGCCTGCTCAGCTACACCTTCAAGGATAACATTACACTTTACTGCTGACAACATGCTAACATTGCTATACTGCCATAAAGTCACCCTGTGCATCAGCACCATGTTAGCCTGTTCCTGCATCAGTGTTACAGATGACAGGAGATGGCACAGGTTTCATCATATGCACAGGGTGTGTTGTTGGTTTTCCAGAGGCCTACATTGATCCATACAATCAACATGTATGTGTGTGTGTGTGTGTGTGTGTGTGTGTGTGTGTGTGTGTGTGTGTGTGTGTGTGTGTGTGTGAGGGCCAAGAGTACTGGTATGGGCCAATGTTGATGTAATGTGTGTGGGTATGTGTTAGCCCTAGGTGTCTGGTTTATGTGTGTGTGTGTCTGCATGCACACAGTTCCACCATGTGGCTGCCATATACGGGGATTTGTGGGACAGCCACAGACTGTACCTGCCAGGCTTTACAGATACAGGTACCTGTGCCTGGCAGGGGTACTACTGACAGTATCAGGTACTGAGCCAGACTGACTACTATCCTCAGAGGTAGACATATGTACACTGGACCCAGGTCCCTGCTGGGACTGTCCAGAGCCACGTGCACGTGGTCTTCTAGGACGGTCTATGGACAGCCCATCCCCAACATTGCTGGGGCTGGTACTGGCACTATGGGAGCGGCTGTGACTTGAGGGACATCTGCGGTGACTGCCAGCTGCTGATGTTGCTGGCATACGTCCATGTCGACGTCTCACCCATCCCGCACTGTCCTGACACATGGGCATGACACTGCAGAGGACATCTAATGTCTCACCCCAACGTCTGTCCATGACCTCAGTGTAATTATGGATGGCACCTGCTAGGTCACAGATACTGTCATTTAAAGCGGTGTTATGTGCCCTCTGTGCCCTTAGTCCCTGTCTGGTGTACCATTCCATACGTGCCTGTGCCTCCATGACAGCCTGGAACATGCGTGAGGTTGTAAGACCTGTGGCACGTCTGCCAGGGGCATGATGACCAGCAGTGCTCTGACGAGAACCCCTGGACATCTGCCTATGTGGTACTGTTCCAGATCTCTGGGTATGGCTGCTGTGTCCGGATGCATGTGCCATAGGTACCACACTGTCTGGCCATTGCTGACTGTAGACTGTCCCTCAGTTGAGGGCATTGGTGATGAGGGATGTATTGGCAGTATGACTGTTTGCATGGATGGGGTGGACAGATGTGTACTGTCAATTGGTGGCCCAACGACAGACCCTGACAAACATGCCTGTGCCGCAACACACCTATCCTCATTATCACTATTTGTGTCAGTGACATCAGGTTCCCTGCTGCAGTGAACCAGCTCAACCTCAGCACCTGTGAGAGGAAGACAGGAAACACATTTTACGGCCTGTACTTGATGTCAGAACACATGAACAAATGCACACATGCACACATGCACACATGAACACATTAACACATGCACACATGAACACATGAACACATGCACACATGCACACATGAACACATGAACACATGCACACATGCACCCATAAACACATGAACACATGAACACATGCACACATGAACACGCACACATGCATACATGAACACATGCACACATGCACACATGCGCACATGCACACATACACACATGCAGACATGCCCACATGCAGACATGCACACAACTACACTCCTCACTAAAGCAGAGACACACACACCACCAACAATCCAGAACATACCCAATAGTGGTTGATGGTGGGGTACAGTATCACAAGACAAACAGTAATATCACACATATCAGCATGCAGGACGTGTGTTGTTCAACAGCATGCAGTGTGAGTGTAGACAGTCCTTGCTAATAACAGTATACATGGCTTTGAGCATGTGTGTTGTTGTTCAGTGACTGGCCTCACCCTGGAATGCAATGTGCACATGGACACAACATTGCTGTGCAAGTATTACAAGCTCTTCAATGTGCTGTGCACCATCACTCACAGGTATACATACCATGGCTGGATGTTTATCTGTGTGTCACATAGATATCCTTTACTGATTAGAGCATCTGTGTCTTTAGCAGATAATTGTGGATACAGGTTTAGCTCATGCATGCTATGTATACACACAGGATGAGTGGTGCGTGTATCCCTGATGGAATACCATTGCTCAACATAACCATTGTACAGTAGCTATGGTGAGTGTAGAACATATTGTGGACATGCCAGTGCCAGCCATGACATGGCATGCTATAACACAACTGCAACATTAAACATCACACATACCCAATGTGTGTCATGTGACCTATACACTCAATAGCATTACAAGACTATGTGTCACTTTGTGCAAATGGTGATTGCTATGCATATTGTGTATAGGTGCATATGTTTGCACAGACACAACATTGAGGTGTATAGCAATGAATGCTATGTGTAATACTGTGGTTACTGTAACTGGATGGCGTGTTGTACCATGAGCCATCATCATACTTATGTGTGCCAGACCAGCACCTATCATGCTGTACCTGAACCACAGTACCATGGCTACATTCTCCATTTCACAGCCAGTTGTTACATGGATTTGTAAGGTGCCCAATAGGGAGCATTGCCTAACATGAATGTGTTATGTGTTGAAGAGTGTCGCACTGCCCCATGATAGGCCTCTACCCCTCAGGTATGTTATGTGTGTTGTGTGGATGACATTTGGGATACTGGAGTGTGACCTTACAGCGTGTGTCTGAATACGCCATGTATAGCATATTAACATGTACTGAATATGACGGAGTTGTATACGTCGTGTGCATGTATATTGACTGCCTATCCAATGTCCACTATAGTGTAACCACAATTGTTTGGGATGCTCTGTGTATTGCATGTGTTTGAGGCAGCCACTCACGTTACTGAGATATGTATAGTCTCACAGAAAACATGCACAGCATGCAATATGCGTAGGTGTATTACATGTGTACATGGCCTACACCTCACCTATGACATGCACATTTTATTTGCAATATTAAATGTAGAACACACTCACCAGCATGGGTCTACTGTCTTGCTGTCACACCAGAGGGATCTACAAGGATATAAAACAGTCTGTCAGTGGCAACAACTGTGGCATTGCTACTGTGGGTTTGCAATCTTACAGTAGCACAATGGTTAACAGTCACAGGCCTACACATCATGTTCCAAATTATCAGTATTGAACAACACCAGGCTCCACATCTTTTAACTACACAGTACAAATCTCACATATGCATGATCTAACAATAGAGATAACAGTAGTCTACAGCGACGCCATCTTACCTGCATGCTGCATGTGAACTTGCTGGGGGGCTCCGGCCTCCATGATGATACATGTGAGCTGTTGTTGTTGTTTGCCGGGAGCCCCCAGGCTCAGGAGCAGCTCCTCCACTCTGCTGAGGGGGGATGGGTGGCAACCCCACCACCTGTGGCAAGCTGTTGCCTACGGACATCAGACGCATGCTGCCGGACATGTCTAAGTAAATCACTGCAGTGATGTTGTACCTGTTCATATGTCCGGTTATGCATGCCTATGTCATTTATCCTATGGACAACATCTTGCCACAGTGCAGTCCACTCATGCTGGTCCTGGCTGGTTCCTGAAAATAGCAGGGTGTAGTGTTGGATGAGACAGGTGGTTAATATCTCATCCTCTGCACGACTATAGGCAGGATTGCAAAGGTGGGCCATGACCCTGGAAGACAATGAAACAATATGTGTGAGCAAGTCATGTGGCACACTTAACATTCTACAGTACAGATATCACTGAACTGCCATGAATAGCAAATTATTGTCTGTCAGAGGATACATACTTTCAATACCACATATCAGTGCTCAACCCACAAATGCCTGACAGTGCCTGGCACACTCTATATATTAAAACATTTTCTGCACAGCAACAAAGAAAAACCACTATGTAAGACTATGCAACAGTACATGGCACACTGTATGCGATACAATGCACCCACTAGCCACAGGAGGTATATATCAAGCTAATGCATAAAAAAATATGTAATCCATTGCAATGATTGTAAAGTCCAGTTACAGTAATACCAGTATACCACACTAGTTGTCGATGGAAAACCCCTGCCTACAATATGTGCACATTCGTGAATATAGGTGGCATACTGCTGTACTAGACTATACATGTTGCTAGTTATCCACTTATATCCTGTAACACACATATGACCAAGGGCATGTTACAGGCATACCCACACACATATCAGACATACATACAGGACACAGAGGTATGGCAACCCAGATGAGCTTTACATGTGTACCATACAGTACTGTGTGTCAGTACTTACAAACCCTTATGCCTGAGGTATGTAATCTGTGAGCACTACAGGGAACACACAAAACAGTGTTTCCAAGCAATGTGGACATACACCATACTGGGCTGTTTAGGCCTACAACTTCAGGTAATACTACAGTTCATACAGGGGTTTGATTCACCAACAGTACAAATCAATGAGCATACATGTACTGCTTTATCCTCCAATGGCACACCCCAGTTAACACAAAGGGACTACGTCAGACCGCATGCCATACTGCTTTTTCTGGCTAGCAATAGCATACACATCTTTTGCTGGGATCAGAGCTAGGACACATAATACCATGACAGAAACAGTTTCCCACTAAGCTATCCCACATATACACAACTGTGACACATTCACTAACACATTCACCATCACACTCAATCAACCTCACATAGCAATTATTGCAACAAGTACATGTGGGTGTGTATTGGTTCATAGGTAGGTAATAGGCTATTGGCCCTAGGGCCTATAGAAGTCTAGCCAGATGGTACCCTGGCCTTTGAAACCCAAGTAATTTAATTTCATGTGTCCCTGTCAAGCAGTGCCACAGAGGTGATTCTCAGGGTGTATTTCCTATCTCCCATCCAATCATCAAGACTATTCATGACGAGTGCTACTGAGGAGCTTTGTTTGCTATTGATAGGTAGTTTGTTCCAGAGTATGGGATGTCTCTGAGATAGGAATCTATCCCTCCAGTATGTTCTGTTTATTGAGGTGACAAGGTTTAGGTCCCTAGAGCGTGTAGCTCATAGGGATTGTGATCTGATTACTTGGAGCATGTCCAGCAGCTCTGGGTTTGACATAGCTTTGTATGTTAGGCAGAGGTCACCTCTGGGTTGCCGGTATGCGACACAGTCTAGCTGTGGTTTTGTGAGACGGTCTGCATATGGCATCTGTTTGAGGACAGTATTACTCTTTGTGAGGTATGTCTGTGGCCTTTCCAGTTGCTGTAGATCTCTTGTGAGGTACATACCAGAAGGGGCATTGTACTCTATAATGGGTTTTGTGAGTGATAAGTAGAGGGGAACACTGACCTCTTTTTCCCTCGATGACACAGCTTTTGTGATGAGGTGTGCCATGTAGACAGATTACATGACTAGTGTGGCACTGTGATTATCATGGGGGAGACTACTGTCCACCTGTGTCCCATGGTCTCTTATCACACTTTTGGTGTTAAGTCGACTACCACCTATGTGGTAGTTCATGGGTACAGAGTTTTTTAGCAAAAGGGATGCCAATGAATTTCCGACATTGAGCTTGAGGCCATGGCTTTGTCACCAGGCATCTGTCATAGTAAATATGACTCTGTGTGTGTGTGTCTCTCTCTCTCTCTATATATATATATATATATATATATATATATATACACACACATACATATAAACATCCATTGGTGTACACATAGATTTACATATAGGCACATATACAGTACACCTTTCATGGTGGGAATATCAATTATGCAAAGTATGTGAGGTATACAGTTATGTAATGATATTGCACAGTCTTGTGCCAAATGCATTGATGGTGTTCTCAGCCCATGTGGCTTTAGCAAGTCTCACTGGTTGCAACACTGCAAAGCTAACAAATCACACCCACAGTGTTTAACCACCACATGTCATATACCAGCACTGTATGCTGTCTTGTTTGCCACACACACTACTACCTACATACATATATGCACATAACAACCTTCACCGACATATATATGACCTCCCTTCAGAAACAGTTGCAGTATGTCCCTTGCTCTATGCACATATACAGATGCTAATATATGTGACACAGCTATATCTCTTCGTATGTGTGTGCCATGCACACACAAGGTCCACACTGTTCTAAGTCCCTGGACCTCATGGCTGACCTTTTGGGCCTTGCTGCAACATGAACAGGTGTCACGTGTGAGCACACAGTAAAATTAGAGGGCGTATACATAGCTGCAAATGCTAGATTAGCATACTAGCCTGGTACAGCAGTTGCCAATGCTAAGCTACACATTGATATGACTATCATGCATGTGTTACTCTGTCATATCCATGGTTATATAGCTGTATGCATTACTCCCCCAAACAGCCATTATCCACACTAATGTACAGACCACAGATAACATGGTTAAGATGTTTGACATTTAATGCTGAGCTACATATATCACAGTTATGTCCCACTGCACATAGCTACACACTGATTTGTCTATGGCAGTAGTTAAGCAGGGCATCTGTACATAGATAGTACTGCTACCACATATTGATGTTTCAAAGTATGTAGAGTAGTCTTCAAATACATCTACTACATGCCAATAAATACATATCTGTTACATACCTTTCCTTTGTATGTGTTCATAGTTTTCAGTTTGGTGTGCCTTTGGCTTTTTTTTCCCCTGGTGTGGGTGGGGGTGTGTCTCTCTCTCTCTCTCTCTCTCTCTCTCTGTCTCTTGCTCTCTCTCAGCATCTGCAATGGGATGATTGCATGTGTGGCCAGCAAGTAAAGCCTGTTTTTATAGGTATCTGCACATGTGCATGTGATGGCCTCGGCACCAATTGGTAGCCACCATTTGGTAATTGCATGCAGCCTTCTATGTGGTAATTGCAGTACTCACTGTCATAGCAACCCAATGCTATAAATTGCTATGTCAGGTAGGTGTAGCCCTTTCAGCTTTCCAAAGTGGGGCCCATGCTTGTTTGCTGTGGACACCGTTGTGTAAGTCAGAAGGTTGGTATAGTTCTTATATCTGAAGCTAGGGGTGTAGCCAGTGATTTAAATGTTGTACTCAGACCTGAATGTTGCCACTTCCACTACACAGTTGTCAGTGTAAAATTGTACTCACCCCTACAAAGGCTAACACAAGATACATGGGAGTATGTAGTTTCTTTTCTACTTATACAATTAACTGCCATACAAAAGTAGTTATTGAGATGTATTCATTTGGCACATGAACTGTTTGTGAACTGCTATACTGTGAATATTAATTTACTCACTTTTGAACAGTTAGTGCTTTTTTAGTGTTGACATTAGCACAGGCTGCTCAAGGAAACTGGACACATTTCAGTACCTACATCCCTCGTGGACCCTGAACACACAGGTATATTGTACATTTGGGTAGGGGTGCAGAAGGACAGAGAGCATTATGTATTAATGTGTGAACTTTATCAAGCTGGACTTAAAGGGTTGCTGTGTACCTGTTAGTTTACCAAGGCAAGTAGTCTGTCTGCATAGCTCCCAACTGTGGACCTATCCAGATGGTAGCCAGGGGTTAGCCTGTTATTCTTTGTCTGTGCACCACACCGGTCTTTTCAGCATTGGAACAATGGCATTGTCACAGTTGGTTGCTACCA
The DNA here is from genome assembly GCF_019279795.1 of Protopterus annectens. Taxonomy (NCBI): domain Eukaryota; kingdom Metazoa; phylum Chordata; order Ceratodontiformes; family Protopteridae; genus Protopterus; species Protopterus annectens. Next base: position 1,571,791,035 of record NC_056731.1, on the reverse strand, counting down.
GTACATGGCTACATTCCTTGGTATTTCAGTGTTGTACTCCTACATAAGGGTATGCTTCTGGAACTCCTTCCAAAGCTATTTGCACAGTGTGTAACAGCAGAATAGCTGATATGCTTTTGTGTTTCTGCCTCTGCCAGGTATCTCAAACACTCAGGTACATATTTGAACAGACTCAGGGAAAAGTAGGTAGAAGTGAGGTACACCTTTACAATATTAAAGACATTAAGTTGAGACTTTGAGAGAACCAGAGCATATGGATTAATACACATTTCCTGAAGTACAAGCAGTGTCTAACTCTTACTTATTGTCATTATTCATTAAGTGTAATTCCCCACCTTTCTGCCTAACATCAGTACCTTTCAGAGGGTTTCAGAGGGACACAGCTAAAACCTGTTTCAAAATCAGGGACATGCCTGAAAATTAGTCACAGTTGGGAAGTATGGCCTCAGCCCTAATCAGATATTCAAGTGTTTGTCCTGCTATGAAACTGTGTGGGGGTTGTAAAGTGCTGCTGTAACATTATTTCCTGCTAGATTGGCTGGTTCTCTTTTCACAGTCATGTAATACAATTCCACAAGAACTGCTGGTAAAGATCCACAGAACAGGATTTGTGTTATGGCATTCCTATTTGTCCTTTACATTCACCCATTCTGATGCATGATATATTTATTTCAGCACCAATTTGTTGTATGTTTACCATGGCTTAGTGGTACTTCATGCAGTCTAGTGTGTACAAGCTCCAGGGTTTGAGGCTGAAGCAGTGTTTTATTTTGCTGCGCAGAACAAGGGCCCTGACATACAGAATGACTAAGGCACTTTTAAGCAGTTGTAAGTGGGTTTGTGTGATGCTTAGCTAAGCGCACACAAGTGCACACAGGCACACACTCACGCTAACCACTGCTTAAAAGTGCTTACTCCTGCTAACCCCCACGCTCATTTCTTTGAAAGAAAAGAAAATGGAGAGATAGGAAAGTGGTGAAAACAGGGCACAAAGAGGGGAAGACAGTAGGGAAAACAGCTCAGGATGTGCAGGATGGATGTAGGGAAGGCCTATAGCTGCCCATTTCTTTAACAGTAACAGCTGTGCATATGCAGTAAATTTGGAGGGAAATATGAAACCTTCAACCCCTGTGAGAGGGGTGAGGACAACAAAGTATGCTGTACTGCCAATTAAATATCAGTTTATGTGTCCAGTGGACATGTGTGCAAAATGGGCAGCTATGTATGGGGCGTAATTTTTTTTGGGAGCAGATTGCCCTTTTGTTCTTTTTTTTCAGGTGAGAGTGGAATGTGGAGTAGGGGAAGTAGATATATTTGGAAAGGTAGGTTGGGGAGGTTAACAGACAAGACAAACAAGACGCATACAGGGGCGGAATATGACACATGTGGTGGGTGAACACCATTGACGGGGAAGGATGTCTGGAAATCGCAAGCCCATGAGCCCACAGATGGCAACAGTGGAACTGAGATCCCCACCCATGGGCAGTCACCACTGCATCTTCACAGCCCAGACGGTAGCTGTGTTGGGGGCTGTGTAGGAGGGGCAGGCTCACCCATGAGTCACGCCACCCGTGCCTCAAGCTGGTGTAGAGGATCAGCGACAGAACGCTCAATCACCCTACGCACCACAGCCTGGACCGTTTGGAGGGTGATAGGTGGCCCTCCTCCGCCCACGCTTGCATGGGGGGGATGAGCCTCGTCCCCTTGCAGTGCTTCCACCTGAAGGTGGCACAGGGCCAATGGAGGAGGAGGTCCCAGGCTGGGCACTGGACCTGCTGGTGCCAGGTGCCATCGCCAGCTGAGGTGGGACAGATGGGTCCGCTGGAACCGGCCTTCCCATACATTCTATGTTTAGGAGGATTTAATGAAAATATGGGTTAGTAACAGTCAGCAGCATTCCCAATTAATTATAACAGCATGCAGAAGTATTCCCATTAACCCAACACACCAGAGTTCCAACAGTTGAACAGCAAGCATGACACATGCATATATGGGAAAGTGGACATTAAAACAGCATGCAGGTTTAATTGATGGCAACAGGCCACCACTATTGTAGTATTTGAACAGGGCACATGCATCAAAATAAATGCAGATATTTATAAACCAATAGGACATATGTCCCAACAAATGTTTTGAGATTACACATACCCATTGAGGTGTGGAATTGCATTTTTTTATGCACATACAGTAGGGTGGAAAATGATAGCTCCATTAACAAGTTATATATTCTTCTAGTTTGCACTACATTCCTATTGACTGCAGTTATATGCCCCCTACATGTATTATTACACTACACAATTGTCCTTAGATCGTGAAATGGGTTTTGCTAGATCTTTATATGCATGGGGCTGTATCTGACATACAAACTGTCCAGGATGCAGATGTTACTGCTACATATTTTGTGAGTTGCTCAGACACACTACTGCTGAGATGGTACACTGACAGCTCTACTTTCATATACTTATCTAGAGTAGTGTGACTATGTTTTACCGACTTTGCTCAACGTTGCCCGATGTTGCTCTACGTTGCTCTACATTGCTCTACATTGCCCGATGTTGCTCTACGTTGCTCTACATTGCCCGACGTTGCACTGGTTAGTGCGGTGTGCAGCTACATGCAAACATGTTCTGTTTGTGCTAGTTGGCACAATGCGCAGCTCCGCGCAATGCTATTGCACTAGTTAAAGCAGTGCTAAGCTATGAGCAATTATACTGAAGTGTGCTTAATACTGGTAAACTTTGCTTAGCAGTGCTTCACATTGCTTAAGATACATTACTTGTGCATTCATCAGTATGTATAACCATTTCACTTTCTTATATATATATATAAAATTCGCTCACTACTACATAGACCATTTCATTGCTTTTTACTAAAATTTCATTGGTAACTGTCAGGAATTCTTTTCATATACAGATTTCCAACAGAAAATAAAAAGGGGAGTGGTGCGACTCGAACCAGAAATGCCTTCTCTTAGTGCAAAGGTTCTACCACTATGCTATTGCTATTTTGCTTAATTTGCATATAAGTTTCTTATTATCCTCTTCGATGTCTTGACTGCTAACTGTAGCTAAGCAATGGGCAAACATGCGCAAACATGCACAAATACCGGCAGCTATATCGGGAATAATAAAAAAAAATTTAAGTTTTACATTTTATTATTGTACTGGGGTTTAGAATGTGGGGGAGTGTAGTGTTGGGTATGTACACATTTGAGCGGACTCGCTCATGTCAGTTGACATTTCCCGATTGATAGACTTGCAGGGGCGTGGATTTTTGGACTGCTCAGCAGTCCGACATACCCCCTGCACTCGTGCATGCTCCATGTTAGACTTAGAGTTGAGGCAGCCCGCCCTCATTAATATGCATGGTGCGCTGCCGTCTTACTCATACACTGGCATTTCCGTGTAAGACTACTTTAGTCTTACACGGAGGATTTGTGATTTTGATCATTATGTGACAACAATTGTCAGAAAATCCTACTTAGCACACTTAATTGCCAAAGGAATATCCTTGAATGGTTTAAAAAGGCCATTGCCCCCTGATATTTAGCATTGATTAGACCAATTATTGAGTATAATGCCCCTCTCATAATGTACCTCACTAAACATAAACAACTTGAGAGCCCTAGAGGTTCCTAAATATGATGGCAGCTGGCTTAAAGCCCTTGAAATAACAACAAAGGCTGGAAGCACTGTTCCTTATAGATTTTTGAGAGGAGAACAACACCTAACCTTCCATTCTATCACAGATCCATTTGTCCTGGATATCTTATATCTTTGCAAGTCTGACATCACCAGAAATAACAGAACCAGGCACCTAAATCTTCAGCAGCAGAAAAATAAAATATGTTGGAGAAACACATTTGTCATGCAGCATCTCTTCCATCTCTGGAATAAGCCACCCTACCCCCACCCCTGTAACACAAAAATAAGTGAGTGAACGCCAGGCTTAGTCCATCTGGGATGGTAGGGGAGTTGGTTCAGGAGAGAACACGTTTTTACATTCAGTGCCCACTTCTTAACAAACCCTTAAGCCAGGTATGCAGAATGGCATTCAGATAAAGTTTAAAGAAATCCCACTGAATCTTTGTGGGGATGTCCACACCTCCATGAATCACATATAAGTCATCCACAATTTATTTAACACCTCTACTGAATCTGGGAAACTGGGAAAATATGAATGTAATCTTCATGGCAGTAGCAGAGGAGGCCCATCACTCCTCCCATTACTGTTTTTTCTCCAAAATTAACTCATCAGACTGGGGGAGAAAGCTTGCTTAAACCTAGACTTCTAGATAAGAGTTCCTTATTTACATACATTGTATCTATATGGACCCAAACAACATGTGGCCAAGTGAAGGGAGGGTAGCCTAATGGTTAAGGTGTTTGCCTTACAAACAGAAAGTGCAGGGTTTAAGTCTCACAATGGATAATTGGCTAAGCTTAAAATGGCTTGCAAGGGCAGTTAGCTTAGTACTAATCTATGAACCTATGAACCTATGAATAGTAAAAAGAAATTGTACAGGACAAAAATTCAGTGAGGCACACACCTCCTAGGCCTTGCCCACTGGTAACATCATTCATTGGTCCAGGCTTTGAAGTCAATCCATGATGGCTGTCTCATCTAATGCCAAGTATGCTTGTCTAGACAATCATGATGTTAGCAACTAAGTCTATCAGTGCCTCAAGCTTACTCATAGTGTACCTAGTATACATATTTTCAAAAAGGCAGGAGTGAGACATATATTAATAAATCCCTTTTATCCCAACACAGAGTCCTTCAGAATCAGAGAATAAGCTCAATACACTAAAAATGTCCAGTGCCTTCCTGCCTAAAAGCACCACCCCAAGTTTCCTTCTTTAGGAAAAGCTGAATACCACCAAACCCCATGGCCTGATGCTCATTGTCATTTAAATGCATTTCTTATACTGATTCCGCATGATGCAGTTGGAATAATTTTATACTACAGTGCAGCATAACAGGGGTGCTGCATTCCTGAGTGTGCCTTCCTTCAAATGAGATGAAAAACCAATACAAAATCTTCCCAGGCTGGTGGAAGCTTGGGTGGATATAAAAGATCCCACAGTACTTACCTAAAAGAGTAAGGGTTGCCTTATTTATATATCATTTATTCAATATTTACACATTTTTATAACGTAATATAAACTTCACAACATATACACTCTAGTATTATTCATTACTCTCCTCATCCCATCAACCACTGTCATCTTTTTATTTCCTACATTATTTCTTCATTGTCCTTTTTGCTATGCTATAATTCTTGAAAAATGTCTTTTCCACAAAAAAAAAAAAAAAAAATACTGTCGTAAATAAAAAAAAATATCCCATTTATTTATTTCTCTTATACTCCCTTTCTTGTATTTCTCAGATAATTTTATATTCATGTCCATATTCCCAAACCCTTTATATTTCTAAAGATCAAGTGCAAAGGATTTTTTATTATTTTTTTGTTAGAATTATGCCCATACTTCTCAACCTTGTCCCACAAGAAATCTGGACAAAGCCTAAAATACTGGTGAACAAAGACCAAAGTAGGGACAGATTTTAAATATTCCTGTTATAAACTTAGAACGTTGCTAGAATAATGATTTGTGTTACCATGCATTTTCTGAAGGATATGAGATCTGAAACTTAAATGTATGTCATTATTTAATGACTTTAGTCCTCAGTGATTTGACAGAAACCTTCAAACTTTTACAGGAAAAGACCAAAAATATGAACCAAAACTCTGCACATTCTGTAAAAGTCTGGATAGTTGAAAGGTATGACTATGCCTTCATCTTGTAATGTAGATTTTCTTATTCTGAAATGTGTATTTTTTGCTTTAGTTACTTCAGCAGTCCTATATTTATTAAGTTTAATAAACTACTGTTTTTGTTTATTATATGCTGAGGTAAAGTCCAATTACTTCATGATTCCATGTAATTCTGACTCACTTTCTGATGATGCAGTAGAGAGGAGAAACAGTTTATAGTGGGTTGGCATGTTTTCTATTATCTGCAACAGGTTTTATGACAAAGTAACCAGAATGCATCACATTTAGTTACTCGGTCAAACAATAAATCAATAAATAAGCACATCTATATTCAAGTGAAAGGTAACAAAAGTAACATGGGAGAGGATAAGATTCTTAGTAAGGTGTATAGTGATTGGCAAACAGTGTAATAAAACAGATGTAAAACTAATAAATTGTTGTCTACCAATGTGTTAAATTATCCTTTTTAGGGAGAAAATTATAGATGTGTTAATTTCATATATTATGGATTTGCCCAGAAAACCAGTTATAGAAAAAAAAAACAAAGAGAAGCCATAGGAGAGTGAAGTGTTTCACTAGCTCTGAAAGCTGCAAACCAAAGAGTACAAAGGTCACACAGGTAAACCAGTTTAGTAAAAACTTTAGGGCATCAAGTGTTTTAGCTATATAGCTCCTGAATGTCCATAACTGTTTTACTTTTTCTTTTTTAAGTCTACTTCTTTGATTAAGAATTCTGAACAAATCCAAAAATAATGAGAGGATAAAGGGTCAAACCACAAATAATTTTTAAATATGGCTCTATTCACTTAAAAAGTTAATAGAACAGCAGGTTTTACATCAATATGTACTTTCTGAACATCAGGAAATATAAAACTCGGGCATTATTGGCTGGCAACAATTTTCAATGATTTAACAGAAATTTAAAGCTTTTACGATGGACAGGGTAAACTTATGAGATAAAATCATAATCAGCAGAGAGGTATGAACAGAAGACAAAATGAAGTGCTCCTCTTTAGAATTAACAAATTTAAAAGCTGTTAGACAAATCGGTAGAACACACTCGCTGTCTTTCACACTGCAGTAAACATCTTTTCACATATGTACAAATTAGTTCAAATGTTTTCTTTACAACATTCCTTGAGGTATAACATACAAACTTACTGTATAGTAGGTCTGTCATTGAAATGATTTACGTCCATAGTTCTCTCACTAAAATCCATTAGTAGACAATAATTTATCAGTTTTACATCTGTTTTATTGCCAAGCACTATACATTCTAGTAAGAACCTTATCCTGTTCCACCTTACCTTTGTTACCTTACACTTGAATATAGCTGTGTTTAAATATTGATTTATAATATATGTCTGAGTAACTGATTGTGCTGTATTGTGGTTATTTTGCCAACTGACTACAAAACCTTCTCCCCGTTAATGCAGCATAAGAAGATGGGTTTGGTTGATGTAGAATTAGGAAGTAATTGGACAGCTGGTCAGCATACAGTAAACAGAAACACCAGTTTATTAAATTTAATAAACATAGGTTCACTAAAAATGACACATTTTAGAATAAGAATGGCCACTTTACAAGATAGTGATGTAATTATAACAAAAATAAACGGTAAAAAAAAAATAAATAAAACTTTGCACTTGATCTATATGTCCTTTTGAAAACATTCCAAAAAAAATATTTTCCTTTGCAGTCCAGAAAACAATGTTGCAAAGTTTCTTAAACTTTACATACATTACACGACCTTTCCTCAAATGCCTTATAATTCATATTTCCCCATCACAATTTATCCAACATGTCTCCATAAAAGAAAAATCTTCATTTTGTAAAACATTTCAAATCTCCTTCGTCTTTCTTTAATTCCATCTGTCATATATTTCCCTATATTTCCCTTGGAAATATAAACAACGTATTTCATTATTTTTCTGTACTAACATTTAGTGTCTCGTTTAACAACAAGCAATTAAATTTTCAGTATAATTATATTTTTCATACTATTTGCCATTCATATTTTCAGATTCCATTTTACTTTTCTGTTGCTTGGTTCCTTCCCATTTATAAACATATTTTTAAACAATAACATTCATATCACAATACTTCTTTTTCATGCATCAATTAACACTCAAAATAAATGCATTGAAGTAAAAAAATTAGGATTCATTAAATTCACCTTCCCCTATTTTTCACATTATGTAGTATTCCTTTTTTGCCTACTTTAATGCTGAACACCAAAAGAAACTCAAAAACAATCTAATAGTTCTTTTTCTATAAAACTAGGAAACATATATACATGACCTAAGAATTCCAATTTTCCCAAAACATATGTATTTAATATAAAAAAAAATTTTTTCTTTATAGGCAATTGATATACTGTCAATGGATTTTTCATCATTTTCAGCTTAATTCTTAACATTGGTCTTCTTCAAATGTTGGGAGTTGTTCCACATTCTTCTGGTGAATATTGTCTCCATTATTTTATACTTACTTCTGTTTATTTCCTGCAGCTTCTGCTGCATACAGCAGTCATTTTGACAGCAAACTTCCTTCTTTATTTTACTGTTCAAAATGGTCTTTTTCAGAATTACTTGCAGCCCTTCTATAGAGCACATGCTTAAATTCAGCTACTCCTCAAGTCAGATATGCTCCCTTTTCATTTCTGCCATCCTCCATTTCCACTTCTTGGCTTACATGTTCTGTTGTTCCATCTCCATTACTGTTTTCCTCTCAAAAAATGCTTGTTACATTGTACTGCAACTTCATTTTCTCCTGGTAAGATAATTCAAGTTTAAAGCAAAAATACTATTAATTCAAGTGTACCTTCTTGGCCTGGTTAGTGCCTGAAAAAGGTCCTTAGACCATTGTACTTACATGGTTAACAAATGTATAGATACATAAATAAAAAAATAAAAAATAAATAGATTTAGAGAAGCAATATGAGAAAAGGTAAAGGTTAAAGCCCTAAACCATGGTGCTCCTCCCTGAGGAATGACTTTTGCCATCATCTTAGGTTCTGTAGTCAGTTAGGCTGAAACTGTCAATGCTTAGTTATGCTAGTCTTAAATGGGCAAACATTTCCTCAAAGCCTGGGAAGCTGAATTTCAAACTGTAAACAAAAGCTTATTTTCTTGCTTTAGCTGACAAAAATAAATAAATAAAACAATTAAGAAAAGCAGTATGGTCAACCCTAAAAAGAATAACTAAAAAGAGTCATGGGGCAAAGGGGAGAGAAAAGCCCCACACATTCAGTGGCCACCTAAACTAAACACAAGCAGCTTAACAGACTTGCTCCTAAAATATAATTCCCCAGCCTCTCCAACTCCAGTAAAAGTAGATAAATCATTTAAATACAGAAAAGACAGATTATTTTCTGGCCAACACAGAAGTAAAAGAAATGCAAATTTCATTTCACTATAAAAACCTTAGTGGGTTATATGGCATCACTATCATTCCACTATTTTATTTTTTTATCATTTGTTAACTGGGAAAGTCTGACTTGGAACAAAGCCAAATTGCAGCAGGGGCCTTTGTAGAAAGGCTCCAGATGCATGTCTTTGTAAAATGGGAGGAAACCCCACAAACGCAGGGAGGGCATGCAGACTCCACACAGAAGGCACGCCAGCTGAGAATCAAACCAGAGAACCTCCTGCTGTGAGGTGACAACCCTACTGCTGCACCACTGCATCATCTGTAGTAGCTAAGATTGAAAAAAAAAGAGTCCTCTACCTGGGAAGATGGCCATTAACAAAAATGTCAAGCCTTCATTCCAGCACTCTAACTTGACAACAATGGCAGAGTCCAGCAAGTACAACAGTATTAAAATAAAACTGCCCTTACCAGCTAGCAAATAACCTTGAGATGGAAATAGTGAAGTCACTCAGAAACAAAGGTCTCCAAAAACCTAAGTGTCAAAGAGAAGCCATCTTCCAGGCCCCATTGCTAGGTCTACTGAAAATACTAAGGACTGGGGAACCAGGTAGCCCTCCAAAGGTACATTAAAGAAGTTAACATCAGTTCTAAAACATCTAGTTTCATCTAATTTTCATGTTCATAGCAGTATCTGGAAACATTTTGCAATTTATTCTGGGACTTAGACAGTCCTTGAGGTTCCCTGATTTGCAGCAATTCTATGATACCAGTTCCAACCACATAGAGAAAAAGAAAAAGTGATGGAGATCCAGGCAGCATACAAGTCCAGTATAAACCACACAGCTAGTAGCAACCGTCAAAGATTTATTAAGCGCTTCATCAAATCTGATGAAGTCTTGATGTAAGACGAAAGCACTTAATAAATCTTTGATGGTTGCTACTAGCTGTGTGGTTTATACTGGACTTGTGTGCTGCCTGGATCTCCATCAGTTTTTTTTTTTATTGGTTCCTGGTTTCTCTTGTTGCACATAGAGAAAAAGACAAAGCCACATCTATATCCAACTTGTCTGCAGCAGTTCCTCGTGGCAGAACTCTGTCTGGTATAATATCATAATACCATAAAAAACATTTCTTCTTCTTAATGAGAGGAAGATATTCCACTTGCCATGCAAAGGCATAACAGAATAGGCATTGTCCATGCATATATCTCCTTGGCTTCAAATGAAAACTAAAGCTTGATCTAAAGTCAACTGCTTGCCCTGAAATTACAAAAACATGATAGCTTCCAGTGCTGGGGTATGTTTGGAAAGGAGACATCATAGTGTGTTGTTTCAGTGGCCATATGGTATAAGATGCTTCAGGTGACAATCATTGTCAGACAACTTCTGATAAAGCCTGCTATAGCTTTTATTTCTATCTACTCTTGCAATCCAAAAGTTAGTAAGTTGGTTTATCTGGGGTGATTCTGTAGGTTATCTAACATCTAGATTACAGAATTATTCTGCTTTAGACGAAATTCCATATGTGACCCCACTTTAGCCACCGGACCATTAATATTACTGAAACTAGTATGGATGGCCCTAATATCAGCCATAGAGTCACTAGCTAAGTACTCTGTTTCTAGCAACTGTTACTAATGTTTTCTTTTCTTTTTTTTTTTTTTGTGGAGCCCAACCAGAATTTGTAATATCCACCATTGCTTCAGTAAATGTCCATTGGTTAATCTACATACCTCTATCACCAGGTCTGACTTTCCAGCACCAACTTCATATTTCTTCACTATGCCTGAATGATTTATTTCCAAATCCAATGAGTCAATGTAAGACAATGCAAGTGTTTGGTCAAAGACATCAGAAATGCAATGATCCCTTTTTCACAGTCTTGAGATAGCAACTCAACAGACATACCTCTATTTCAACAAAAATACAGAATGCAATCACCCACAGGTCATCAAAAATAGTGAGAAGTCAATGTTTTTACATTTTTTAACAGAATACAGCAACGAGACTAAAGTTAGCTTCTACAGCTTCAGAGCATAACCAGAAGTTATCCATTTTCCGAGCCTGTAGACTTAATTAAACTGTTAGATAAGTTGCAACAATGGAGGTTTGCTCCACTTGTTTTTGCATTTGCCCTAATCCAGTTTTTGGTAAGTAGTACAATGCTTAAATACGAGTATTTGCTGAAGGTTGGAATCTTTTCCATTTTATTCCTGAAATTACACATGTTGAGGCTGCTGATGTCATGAGCCATAGTCTCTACCCATGTCTGGTCTAAGGGATAGGTTAAAAGGAAAGTTTTTACAGACCCAGTAGGATTTTCCAGCCAATATGGACAGTGAGGAGACCTTTATTTGGTGAATATCACCACTATAACTATAGTTTCTGGATGTTGGAATAAGCCCTCACCTTATTAACTAACTTTTGAGTGGTAAGGAGACAGCAGCTGCAGTAGTGAAATTTATTCTGGCAATAATGGGAAACATGACAGGTTTACAATTGTAGTAACGGGGGTAAGTTAGTGGGGAGGAGACTAAAACACTAAAAGTTTGCAAAGTTGGCAGAGATGATGACAGAGGCGACAGAGAGAGATTTGGGTTCACAATCATTAAAGTGACAATTATTATTTATTTATGTATGTATGTATTTTGGGAAAACCCATTTTGGCAAAAACACCCTTTTGAGTTGAGACGCAGGAAGAAAAGCTCCAGGAAAAAGTAATGTAAAATAAATCAAATTAATGATATATATATATATATATATATATATATATATATATATATATATATATGCAATCTAATAACTATTATATGTACATTAACTAAGAAATACAGAGTATTTAGAGATAAAACTTTTAGCTATAAACAATATGGCAAGAAGAAATAATATACACATAATACAGTCCATTCACACGTAACTGTTTAACAATGAAGTACAGACAGATTAATGTGATTATTTCTTAGTTGAACAAGTAATATTTTCATATGTATAAAAGGCACAAGAAGTTAGGATAAGATTTTCAGTTTGCTGGTAATGATAAACAAAAAATCTATACATGAAGTGTACCAACATTTTTGTCAGTTATAGTGTAAAAAGATAAATTAGCATTTTTGCTGCTCTTATCAGTTATCAAATATACACACAGGAAATAGATGCCTTAAGGCGGCTAAAGGAACACAACCAGTGTTTTTTGTAGTTAAATAGCATACCCTACTAAGCACAGGTATACTTAGCTTGCTTGTTTTTTAACTTCAGTCACTGCTATTCTTTTCATTTCTACCTAGACTCTGTAATTGCATTAGTGATATGTATAACATGACTTTCATTTTGTGCTTGTATCTGAGATTGAATTGATATTTGTATCTGTAAGTTGTATATGTATTGTAGTGTTATTTATAAATGTGGAACTTTTCTCCCTGGGCCTCTGCTGAAAAAGGACATTTTGTGCAGTTGGACTTTCCTGGTAAACAAATGTAAAATAAAAAATGTGAACAAACAGAAATCACTAGTCAATCACAAAGTAGAATGGAGCAGGCGAATGTTTATATAAACACACCAACATTTTGTTGTGTTTATATAAACATTTGCCTGCTCCATTCTACTTTGTGATTGACTAGTAAAATAAAATAAATAAATAAATAACACACAAACACATCAAGTGTAAAAAGGAGCTGCAAAGTGCAAGCCAATATTAACCAAATGTTAAAAAATTCCAGAAATGGAAATAACATCATAGTGACCATAGTGTTGTCAGGGGAGTGAAAACCGAAAAAGGGAAAGAAACACAGCAAACTCGTGGAAGTGTTCTTGGCAAAACTGTGATTTTTTTTTATCATTACATAAGTGCAACTGAGGTGGAGTGCGAGAATTGGGGGAGTTAAGTAACAGTTTAGAAGGGGCACTTTTTAACTATATAATGGGAAATTTTTGTGGGTGATGCTAAGGGCTGGGTGTATGAGCTGGGAAAAAATACAGAATGGAGAGGCAACATGGCACAGAAACTTCTCTGAGTGAATTATAGAAAGGATCTTCAGACTTTATCAAACCTGTATCATGAAGCTCTCTCACCATTACCCTTTTTTACCATATTCTCAGTGTTACATTCAAAGACAACCAAATAAGAACTACTCATATCCAGAGGACTTCTGCAGCAACTGTGTTCCTTTTTGGGGAATTGCTGTCTTTCCTATGTTTCTGATGATTTCTGAGTATATCAGTCCATTGGCCACTTCTAGTGCTTATAACAATTGCAAAAGTCTTCCAATCCTCTTAACAGGAAGGATTAGTCCTATTCCAGCTGTGTTTCTAGTTTTGTGGATTAGCAGATGTGCAGTTTTGTGACCTGCTGCTGGCAAAGTCTTATGTCTTAAGCCATGGTGTAAATATGGGTTGTCAAGTTGAACTGGAAATCAAGCCATAGCTAAGGTATCTGAGACATTAGACACAGTACAATGAGCCACCTAGTGGAGAAATCTTTAAACATTAGCTTCTGAGAGAGATGCTAATCCTGAATGTCATTTTTTTTAAATAAAGAAAATATTTTATGGTGGATAATTAAGTCTGGATTGCTTTGCCACAACCAGTAATACCTGAGATGATCTGCACCATAGACTCATATTACCAAAATATCAGTGAAGCAAAGGAGAGGTATGTTGGGAAGGCTAATGCAATATATATTTATGAAAATGGTGACAAACACTGGGTCTAAGCACTTTTTTATCCTGCTCTGAGTGAAAGAAGGTGCTGTTAACCTCATCCAGCCAAGTAACTCTTTGTCCAGTTAAGTGCATTGTAGGTAAGTCTCTAAACAGCTAATTCTTTAAGAAGTTAGTGGTATTGGAAAGTACTGAAGGCCTTTGTAAGCTCAATGAAAGCTGCTCTAGTGAATCTGCCATTGCTCATATCACGAAAGATGAGGTTAGTGAGACACAACATGGTTATTAAAATAATATGGCCAGTAGGAAACTAAATGTATTAATATGGAAAGTCATGTGATGAAATAGCTACAGCAGAATGTTAGCCAATGAGGACATCAGATTGATGGGAGGTAGGAGGAGAGCAGTAAGAGACCATACCTGCTTGGGGGAGGAGAATCATTGCGGATGATTTTCACAAGGTGGAGAGCATAGCAATATGCTGATGGCATGTCTAAGTATCACTGCTGAGTGCCACAAGATTATAGCGGCTTTGATGTCGGACCATGTGATCTAGCGCACCCATAGTTGGATAGCTTTTTAAAGAAGTTACTTACTTCTCAAAAGGAATCATTGTGAAACTGAGAGGTAGAGTATAATGTGTTAAATAAGCCTCCATTTGAATAATGACACTATTTCTACAAGTAATAGGATTTGGGATAACAGTTTAAACGAATGAGTAAATAAATGAGTTACTTCATCTCAGTTAGAGAGAAAATTTAAGATTTGTAAAGAGGTGAAGCCTCAGATTTGATTAACAAATTATTGACACCAGGGCCCATTTGGGTTCTTGAGAAGCCTAGCCTGATTTTTCTCTGAGTTAAGTGGCATTGGTTTATTAAATATTTTTTCTGCACTGGTTTCTGGATGAGGAAAATGTTATCTAGCAGCTTACATGAAAGTTAAAATTGTCATCCAACAGCTAGGGTTTTATTTGAGTCACCTTGTAACCAGTGGGAAATACTTGTCCTGAGTAAGAAAATGGATGCTAAATAGAAATTCTAATAAAGGTTTGCAGTCTTTCTGATCTGTAACAGGTGCAGTCGGTTAATGCTAAATTTCATAGTTGGGAGGACTAGTATTTATGATGAAAAGCTATAAATATGTAAACAGAAACAGGAATTTTATGTACTTAGAATAGTGAAGTGATGACTGAAAATGGGTGGATGCACTGTAGAGGGAGAAGTTGTGGGGGAGTTTTTGAGTAGCTAATGAAGTAGGGTAACCTTATTACCTTTAAGACTGGTATGAATGGGTCTACTGCAAGAGTTAATGATTTGATGAAACAAGTGTGAAGCTATGGCATCTTCTAAAACTTTTTGGTGTGAATTTTGTAATTTATGCTGCAATCCTCAACTATAATATTAAGTGGCCTCCAGTTATACAGGTAAATATGACCCAGTTTGGCTCATGTTCCTTGCTACTATGAGACTAAGATACACACACACACACACACACATATACACACGCGCACACACTCACATGCACACATGCACACACACACACACACACACACACATATATATATATATATATATATATATATAGAGAGAGAGAGAGAGGTAGGGGGAGAGAGAGAGAGAGAGAGAGAGAGAGAAAAACCAGCTTAGGTTCATAGGTTCATAGGTTGGTACTAGGCTATCGGTCCTAGGGCCTATACAAGCCTAGCCATAACAACTCCCTGGCTATTTCTGCCCACAGTATTTACTTCCCTGGACCCCTATCTAGCAGGGTGACTGACATGATCCCCAGGGTGAATTTCCTATCTCCCATCCAATCATCAAGGTTCCTTTTGAAGAAGGCCAAAGAGGTGCTCTGCTTGACATGTATGGGCAGTCTATTGCAGAGTCTGGGGAGTCTCTGAGTCAGGAACCTATCCCTCCAGCATGTTTTGTTCATTGGGATGACAAGGCTTAGATCCCTAGAGTGTGTATCTTTGAGGGATTGGGATTTCTTAAAGTGTAGCATGTCCAACAGCTTTAGGTTTGACATGGCCTTATATGTTAAGCAGAGATCGCCTCTGAGTAGACGATATGCGACAGAGTATAGGTGGAGTTTTTTAAGATGGTCAGCACAGGGCGTCTGCTTTAGGCCTGTTATTCTTTTAGTGAGGTATTTCTGTGGCCTTTCCAGTTGTTGCATATGGATTTATATCATATTATCGAGTTCTTGGAAATTGTAAATGCATATGGTTGAAACCATGTGATCGAGTTTCCGAAAATTTGAAGTAAAAAGAAAAACTCTACCTTTTACCTTGCCACCTATCCATTTTTCTTCCAGACTATCCAGAAATCAAACTGATTGTCCAGTACTCTGGAAAACACTGTACAAACTCCAGCAAGCTGATTCAAAAAAAGAAAAAGACTACCAGAGTTTGTTAAATTGATAAATTTACTATGCTTTTTTTGCAAAATGCATAGCAAATCTTCAGAGAAAAAGATATCATGATTGGAAAAAGAGGGTGTTCCACCTCATGTGAAGAAATGACAACATCACAAAATGGGGGAAAAGTGGGAGGGACATGAGTGGGGTTATGGAGTACAAGGGGGTGTGGCCTAAATCTGGTGTTAGCCACATTGAAAGATGACAATCATACCCTGAACCTCCCACACCACCCGCAAATTATACATAACAATTCTGAGCTTGCACAATAGTTGGGAAAAATAGTAAATTCCATGTTGAAGCACTTCTATGTAGATCGCAGTACATTAGGGATTCAGGAATTTACCCTTTTCCCCACTGTACTGTGATCTCTGATCTTCAACAGAATGTTCAGCACATTTTTTAATTATTTCTCTAGCTTTAGACACATCAACTTTAATTTGAATGGGTGCATGAAAGTGAGGTGAACTCTTATAGAACTGTTCTTCTTCAACAACTGCTACAGTTACACATCGTCTTTCACACTTGTCTTTTATTTTTCTAACACAACACCAGTAATTTCTAACATCATTAAATTTCTCCAAGTAATACTGATCACCATTAATATACAGTATTTTTTTTTACATTTCTGTGAAGCTACTGTTTGATATACACTCCCAATAACACCAGGAATGAAACCGTACATTCAGAACCCATTACTAACTTCTTACTTCTACTCCTCAGCTACAATTTGCATAAATATATATGCCCCACTACTAAACAAAATTATTCTGATTATCAGTTTATTCTCAATGTAAAATTTGTTGAAAGTGTTCGCATTCAAGCTCCCAAAATCAACTGATCTACGTACACTGCTTGCTTATTATTTCATTAGATTTTATTTCTGTGTCTTATAAGTCAACATCATAACATCAACTTCACATAAACGAATTTCAAGCTCCGTTCTCTGAAACTGAATTTAGTAAAATGCGGTTTGACATTTAAGTAAGTCAATTAATTGCATTTCATTAATAAAATATCATACAGTTCTGTAAAATGAATGTAAACATGTCAAAACACAACAAAAATATCATGCAATTCTGTAAAATGAATGTAAACATGTCAAAACACATAAGATTGACAAAAACATTTTGAACATTTCAATTACTAAACAAACAAAACACCAAACATACACTAAGATCTCTGAACCATAGCCCTGCCAAAACATTCATACCTAATTTTGCCTGAAAAATGGTAGTGTTACATAAAGGATTTTTCTGTGGTATGGGTTTGGTGTTAGGGATGGAGCAGGGGTAGGGTTAGTGTTAGGCTTAGCACACATTACTAAGGTAGTGCAGAGGGGCTTTGCTAACCCTAATCTTACCCCTAACCCCAATCTTACACAGTAACTATATACAAATACATACACACACACATCACCAATTATATCCCCTTACTTAACCCTTAATAGAACCCTAATCCTCAAACATTGCATTCACAGTACTACCCCTAATACAACCCACTTGCCTCTTTTGACAAAATGGCCATTTGAAAAAAAAGATATTTGCTAAAACAAACATTTGCACAAATCAACCTGCAGTTCACTTTTGTTGAACAAATGAACTTTCGATAAAATGAATGGAAATCATATCTATCATATCATATCTGTATCTATCTAGATATATATATATATATATATATATATATATATATATATATATAGGTCTACTTTGAAACATCTAAAACCCATAACATCTAATTTCATAACATTGAGACTGTAAATTAAATATACCAAGTCCAAGATCGTACTACAGTAGAACAAAGTAAATTTCCTAACCCCACTCTATCAAGCCCCCCTGAAGAAACATAGTAAAAAGTGTGTTTGTTAGTGTGGTGTCATTATATGTCATTATATGTGGAGGGGATGTTATTTCCATGTGATTTATACTGTTAGATGTTATGAAATTCAATGTTATGGGTTTTAGATGTTCTGGTCTCAATGTTATGAAATTAGATGTTATGGGTTTTAGATGATTTGAAGGGGACCTATATATATATATATATATATATATATATATATATATTATATAAATGTATGATAACAGTTATTTTGACTGAATCATCCTTCAGTGAATCACATCACATCAGTGTGGTGTCATTATATGTCATTATATGTGGAGGGGATGTTATTTCCATGTGATGTATACTGCTAGATGTTATGAAATTCAATGTTATGGGTTTTAGATGTTCTGGTCTCAATGTTATGAAATTAGATGTTATGGGTTTTAGATGATTTGAAGGGGACCTATATATATATATATATATATATATATATATATATATATATATATATATTATATAAATGTATGATAACAGTTATTTTGACTGAATCATCCTTCAGTGAATCACATCTCACTGAAAAATTGTAAAGTAAAGTAAAGAAGCCATTCATTACGTGTGTTTTTCTGCCATGCAACAGTGGAGTTAGCACATTTAAGTAAAGAGGGCAAAGCCCTGACATTATGGGGCACTTCCCCTGAAAAAAAGACATTTTTCAAGTATGCTGTAATAAAGTTTTCTACAAAATGCGTCAGTATAACAGCATTGATCTACTTTGTGCATTTTTTCATCTTTTCTCCACTGTTATTAAAAGTAAGGGGATGGGAGAGCCCTCACATGGGGGTTCTGAAGGGGTTAACCCTTACAAAAAACAAGTTTTAAGGTATATTTGGTACAATACTGTTTTTTAATCAAATGTGACTCTACAAATTGAGCTTAAAATCACATTTGTTCAGTGATTTGTGATTCAGTGACGTGGGATTTATTCAAAATAATTATGCTCATATATATGTATATAGAGAGAGAGAAAGTGAGAAAGAGCACAAGTTTATTTATTTTCTTACATGATCTTAAATACATATTTCCTTAATTGAAAAACAACTCTAACATTTTGTCTAAGTGCAACACAACTACAAACTTTATCTGTAATCTGCTACTTATAATAACCTAGTAAATTCATACCTCTCAACTGTACAGATTTTCGCAGACTATCCAGATTTTTGCCTCGTATTTTTGGTCCATTTTTCATAAAACTGCAGTTTTATGGCAAATTAGTGGCAAATCATTTAAGAACTGAAGTTAAAAATTAATGACAATCTGTGTTTCAGACTTCATACCATTCAAAAAATCCCTAAGTATAATATGTATTTACTTGCCCCCTGGTAACAACATCACCACTCTGGAAGGTATCCTTGCTGAACTCTCCACAAAAATTCCCCAAGAGACAATAATTCTTGGAGACTTTAATATAGACTGGAAGAGCTGCTCTACTGAATCACCAACCTCCCATATTAACCTTAATGGCTTCTCACAAACAATTAACTCCCCAACCAGAATTAATAAACCCAATAACAAAGAATCCATCCTAGACTGGATTCTAATAAATAATAACCAACAACTCTATAATGTAGGGAGCCTCCCTGACAATGTAAGTGACCATTCTCTCACTTACATAATCAGGCAAAGGTCGAGCTCACACAACCCAACATTAAAACAATACCGACCTATGAACCTATATCACGTCAGTCGCCCTGCTAGATGGGTCAAGGGAAGTAAATACTGTCGGAAGAAATAGCCAGGGAATTGTTATGGCTAAGCTTGTATAGGCTCTTGGGCCGATAGCCTAGTACCGACCTATGAACCTATGAACCTATAATAAGAGGCAACAGAAACTTTAACCCGAATTACTTCCAAGCTAAACTAAAAGAATGTGATTTGTCACCTATAAAATGCCTTCCACTTGACAAAGCAACAAACTACATTAACTCAAACTTCTTAACAATCCTTAACCGCCATGCACCAAAGCATTCCATCAAAATTAAATTTAAACCTGCCCCACGGCTTACAAAGAAAACCAGGCAGAAAATTCAACTGAGAAATAAAGTTTGGGCACTATGGAGAGCAACTAAAATTCCCGTAGACCAACAACAATTCAGGCAAAAAAGAAATGAGACTAAGAAAGCTATACTCAAAGATAAAAAAAAACTTTTACTTCCACCTCCAACAGACCAACCAAAATAATCTACAAAAGTTCTGGGCTAGCATAAACAGACTACTTCAACCAGGCCAATCCGCAACACCACCCCCTATAGGATCAAATTCTGACAATCCAAAGCAAACTGCTAATGTTTTTAATACCTTCTTCACTGAGACCATCCAAACACTTGCTAATCAACTAACAGCCAATAGCTCTGCCCTTCTAACCAATACTACTAACTCTCTCCCAAGTCTAAACTTGCAACCTGTCCCAACTTCCCTAATCTGCAACCTCTTAAGTAAACTAAAACCTACTACCCCCTCAGCTGACCAGCTACCTGCTGAATACCTGCAATAGGCAGCCAGAGTAATAGCTTATCCTGTATCATTGCTGATAAATAGAACCATACAAGAAAGCACTATTCCCACCATCTGGAAAATCTCCTACATTATCCCCCTACACAAGGGTGGAAACTCCAGAGAATATTCTAACTATCGTCCCATAGCTCTACTTTCCCTATTAGCTAAAATAATGGAAAAGTGCATCCACAGACAGTTACTAGACCACCTACTCCAGAACAATTTACTGGCGAAATCTCAACAAGACTTCAGGCCTTTCCACAGTACAACAACTGCACTCCTATCCTTCACTGACAGCATCAATAAAAACCATAATAACAATCTTCTCTCTTCAGCACCTTTTATCGATCTTTCAAAAGCATTCAACATGGTCAACCACCACTTACTTCTCAATACTCGAAAATCCTTCTCTCTGGACATAAAGACTATAAAATGGTTCCAGTCCTACCTTGATAATAGAAAGCAGGCAGTGCTATGGGACAACAACCTCTCATCCCATCTCACAGTTAACCTAGGTGTTCCTCAGGGCTCTATATTGGACCCCCTCCTTTTCTCAATATTTATCAATTACCTCAGCCTAGCTATTCCTTTAATTAACTGTGTACAATACGCAGATGTTTCGACAATAATCTGCTCAGCTAAATCTCAATTCCCAACTACAGACTCTAACTCAAACAATGTTAAAAAAAACCCAGAAAATTGGTTTCTACGATGCTGCCTCCTCTTGAACCCCAAAAACAACAAACTCGTCCTCTTCACTCCTACCCATAAATCACTCCCAATTAACTTTTCAGTCTTATCCATTAATGGTACACTCATATCTCCTGATCCAACAACTAAACTTCTAGGGGTAACCATTGATAACCTGAACTTTGAAACCCATATCAACAATACCATAAAAAATGTCAACAGGAAACTAGGCACCCTCTATACGATAAAACTCTTTCTCTCCCCACTAGCCAGAACCACTATTGCCTATTCCCACCTTATCTCCACACTTCTCTATGCTTCTTCCATATATACTAACTTGTCAAAAAATAATCTTAACAAGCTAGCCAACGCTTACAATAGCATTACCAGATTTGCTACTGCTTCCTCCTTTAGGACCCATCACTGCCATAATCTGAAACAATTAGGCTGGTTAGAGCTTCTGAATCAGACTCACTTTAAACAACTCACGATTGCGCACAAAACCCTTTTCCAACCTACCAATACCCCAATACTTGCTAGTCTCACTACCCAATATAAGAACCTTTCAACTTTACACTCATCTAATAAACTACTTGTATCAACATGTAAATCTAATAACATGGCAGGAGATGCTCTGTTCTCAAATGCAGTTGGAAAGTATTGGAGCCAACTCCCCCATGAACTTACATCACTGTCTTCAGTTACACTTTTTAAACACTATCTGAAACTCTAGCTTAAAACCCATTGGTTATGTCCCTGTACAAATCCAGACTAATCTCATACTATATCCCAAATACCCTCTCTTAAGACCTAATTCCTGCTCTATCTGTGTCTTTTTAGATCAAGGCCTATCCTTGGCAAAAACTTATCTTATCCTAATAGAGATAATTTAAAATACCTAGTTAAATTCTTCGCATATAATTCTAAAGCATCCTATCTAAGGCAGGCAACAAGTATTGTTTAAACTGTGAGCATTGCTGAACTGTTGAAACTTGAAGTATGTATTTGTTTAATAATTACTTTCTAGTTACTAATGAAGTCTTGTACATAAAGTCTAAAATATCTTATCTAATACTTGTAACATGTTTTTTGTATAAACTGTGAAGATTCCTGAACTGTTTAAAATTTGTAGTATTTAACTGTATAACAACTAGTACCTGTATGTTAGTAGTCTAGTAATCTCTTGGAGCTTATCTCCCCGGGACTCTACTAAAAATGAACATAAATACAGTTAGACTATCCCAGTCAACAAATGTAAAATAAAAATAAATAAAATAAATCTATATAAATAAAAATGTAAATGTTCGTTTGTTCAAAATCTTAAATCTCTGAAAGTTCTTCACCGATTGCTTTGAAATTTTCACACAATGTTGCATTTGAATATGCGCGTGTTTTTATATACCTACTATTATATAGATGTCACACGTTGCATTCAAATACGCGTGTGTTTTTATATACCTACTATGGATTTTATATATTTGTATACAAATATGCAATTTTATATATTTTTGTTATAACTTTCTTACTTCTTTTTCAGTGCAATTGATCTGCTTTAGTTCATCCAAATAATGCCTCGCAGAAGATCAAACTTAGGTCGTCGTACTCGCTGAGCGGAAGCAGTGTGACGAGTAATTGCAAATCAAACTGAGGAAGAACGGGCATCAGTGAACGAGTGAAACAGACAAAGAATGTCTCAAATACGTGCCGAGGAAGCAGCAGAGTGACGTGCAGCCAGACGTGAGGATGCACAGTTGCGAGCACGGCGATCGCGTTCTGCAGCTTCAGATCTGCTTCATTCTCCTCGATCAACACTAGCGGATGAAATAAATGCTTGCCTGAAATACTCTACTTTGTGGCGACACTTAAAGACGTTAAAATTAACTAGAAAATATGCGTGTCCAGCTGCAAAATGATCGATCAGCTGAGATATTTTCACATCAATTGCTGGAAATTGGGAACAGAAAGGTGCCGGTTGGTCTGACCTCAGGCCGAATTTCATTGCCTCATAACGTCTGCAATTTAGTGACGTCAAAAGAAGAATTGGTTGAAAAAGTATTTCCCAATATTCAAACCAATTATAAGAATCACGATTGGCTGACTGAAAGAGCTATTCTTGCAGCCAAGAACAAAGACGTCTACGAACTTAACAATATTATTCAGTCTAACATTCAAAGCGAGGCAGTCACATACAAGTCCGTCGACACTGTTGTGGAAGCAGATGAAGCGGTTAATTATCCAACAGAATTTTTGAATTCACTCGATCTGCCAGGGATGCCACCGCACTTACTGCAATTGAAAATCGGTGTGCCAATTATCATGTTGCGAAATATCAACCAGCCAAAGCTTTGCAACGGCACGCGGCTTCCAGTAAAAAAATTAATGAGCAATATCATAGAAACAACAATCTTGACAGGACCTTTCAAAGGTGAAGATGTCCTCATTCCTCGCATTCCTATGATTCCAACGGATATGCCATTTCAATTTAAGAGATTGCAATTCACAATTCGATTGGCATTTGCAATCACCATCAACAAAGCTCAGGGCCAATCTTTAGAATTGTGTGGTTTAGATCTACACACCGATTGCTTCTCACATGGACAATTATATGTTACATGTTCTAGAGTCGGCAAACCAGACAATCTCTATATCTGCAAAGACAATGGAACAACAAAAAATATTGTATACCCACAAGCATTGTGAAATTAAACATATTAGAAACATGCGTGAGCCAGATGAACGATCCACCAGAATGCTAAAATAATTAGAAATCCACTTCACAACACATAAATCCAATCAACCACTGAAAAATTTATTTTAAGCAACAGAACAATCCTGCTTTTCATCAGCGACACTTCGCCAACTTCATCAGAAGTTAGAATTTAAAATAACGTCCACTTCTGTTATATATTATAGTTCTGAGTTTGCTCAGTGTCCTTCCTTCGATTAGAGATTGTAGAAAGAGTGTTTTCTCTTTTTAGAGATGTAATTTCTCATCCCTTGGGTCCACTTCCTATTCCATCTTTGGTTCCATGTTCTAAGTCTATCAGGCCTATTCCACAGGGACAGCTAGTTCCCACTAGCTTCCAGTCAGTTCCCATAGAGGAACTTCCCATCTCTTCTGATACCTGCACTGAACATCCTCCAGAGGAGACCCATTGGAAGACAACATGAAAAAGGAGGCACAAAGATTCCACTTTGGGATCTCTCACTGAGGATATTGATTTCAAGGAAGAAGAAGGGTTCCCCCAGATCACCACTGGATGATGTGTCCTTCGAGGGCATTTTAGAGATCCTTAGGCAGAATGGTGGTGGGTTTCTCATAATCCTTCTCTAAAGGAATCAGTATTTTGGATGCTTTTGATTCTGGCTCATCTACATCTTGGGATAGCCCCCCCACCTCCCCCCATTCATGAGCTCATTTATTTAATTTCACACCAGGCATGGAAGAAGCCATATTCTACTGAGCCTATACTGAGATGACCAGACAAATTCCTAGCTCCCCCTAAAGGTAGACCCACTGGAGCAAAGGCGTCCCAGTAGATGCTATGGTAGTGGTGGTGGCTAGTAATAAATAAATTCATGGTAATGTAAAATCTGTTATCCTATCAACTTTCTAACTTTGTAAGAGCAATATTTAAAAAGTGTCCCTATTTTTCGGGCTTTGTCCCACTTTTATTTATGGCTTTGTCCATATTTTTTGCTCTAAGAGGTTGAGAGGTATGCCTAGTAAGCATTCTCTTTAGAGCCCCATATATTTGCATGTATTTTTCTCCACGCAGCTTGCCGTTAGGCATTTCACATTAAAATGTGTAGTGTATCTCTACCACCACCAGATGTCAGCAAAGTCTTATTTCAAGTTATGTAGTTCAGAGACAATTCCTAGATGAGAACAATATTTTCATTTTATGTTTCACTTGTTAAAAACAATGCTAGCAAAATGATTTATGTGTAGCTAGACGAGTGTGTAAAAAAATCTTCATGTTGATAGTTTCCTAGCCAAAAGGAAAAATAAGTGCTTTTAACGAAAGCTTGGTGCCTAATTGCATATAGACTCCTTGTTAGTTTGTTAGTCCAGAGGTAATAACAGCAACATGGCTTATGGGAGGCCCTGGTTTAACTTCCAGACAAGGGTCAATGTTTTCCTTTCAAGATTCAAGTGTTAGATTCATTTTGAGATAACTGCTTTATCATGGGCATGGTAGGCACCACAGCTTACCCCAAAACACATACAGTTGGCAGTTTTAAAGAATCATCATTTCACCTATCGGTATATTCTAGCATATCTTAAGATTGTGGGTGGAAACCAGAAACTGAAGAGGACCCCCCCCCCTCCCCACACACACACACACACACAAAGATGCGGCCCAGAAGGTACTCTAGCTTGAAATTCAGCTGGTAACCAGCTCTGCTAGGCACTAAGCCCAGAGTCTCAAATGTGACTGATTTTGACTCAAATTCTAGCAGTGCCCCTTTTAATCCCTCCTAAACCTGGTGACTTTTGGAGAAGAGGTGGTGAATTACACTTAGTAAATACTAACAATAATTAGAGTTATAGACTTGATTTACTTCTGAAAACATATATTAATTTATATTCTCTTACTCTGTCAATGGCTCAAGTTAATAGTACTAATATTTTAAAAGTGTCCCTGATTGTCACTGATTATTTCTGGATTTGTCCTGGAGTCTATTGAAATTTGACCCCAATTTGATGAGAGCTATGACGGTGTCACCTAAGATGTTTTAATAAATATGAGCTTTTTATTACTCTTTTTCCTTTTTTCTGTTTCTGCATTTTATCTGCATTCTAATTTGTTCTTTTTTTAAATATTTTGTTGAAATTTTATATACAGGGAACAAATGCATTTTCATAATAGAATAAATAGATCTACACCAGTTTCTAGTTTATACATTACTAAAATGGTGTAAAGTAAACAACCAAATAGTATAATTAATATTTTATTGTTAATTAGTTAATTTGTAACCAGTTATTACATTCTGTTGTGATCTTCTTTTCATCTTAATAGTAGACATTTATTTATGACATAAAACAGTGACAGTATTTATAAATTCTGTAAATAAAGGCATAAACTTATTCATCTGTAGTAGTTTGCTTCATTTGGTCTTCAACCTGTGGGATACCGGATCAGTATCGGATCTGAGCTGGCAACTGTACTAGCATCTGCTCCGAGCTCCAAGCTCTTCCCCTTACCCATAATACACTTCCACTACCTTCCAACCCCCAGATCTCGTTTGCCGCGAATAGCTAAAGCATCCTGATCTCCAGAGCTCCAGGTTATAAGTGGGTTAAAAACTTTAAAATATCTCTTTTTTTCTCTCTAAACTTTAGGTAATGATAGTGTAGGTTCCCCTTTCTCCTCCCCTCGCTTGGTCCATCGAGTTTCTAGTTTTTTAGTTGTTAGCTTAGTTTAGAGTAGTTGTGTGTGTTTTGCTTCCCCTCCCCCCCTCACTGTCTTCTGTGTGTGTGAGTTTTGTGAGTGGGTGTTTTTCAGTAAGAAAGAAATAACATTCTTTTTTCAGTTATTCTTTCTTCTGATACCATGGCTGATAAGCCTATATTCAAAAGATGCACTGAGAGTGGCCATAAGTTATCCCCCTGCGGATGGCCACACTATGTGTGTTATGTGCTTGGGTGTGGCCCATCTGACCACAGACTGCATTATATGCGTGTGGTTTAACCCGCGCGCCATTAAAGAGAGGAAGGCCAAGTTGGCCCTGAAAGGCCTTCTTCCCCCTTCTGAAATAGTTGCTTCGTCTTCGGCTTCCCGCTGTGGTCGCCTCTCCTTCTTCTCTTCCCCTGGCTTCTCCTCCCTCCCAGACTGGGACTCAACCTCCTGTGCAAAAGCCTGTTGAAGCAGAGCAGAAAAGGGGCAGAGAGAAGGAGAGAGAGTTGAAATCGGGGGAAAAACATAAGAGGTCTCCAGACCTCCCTTCACCAGTCAAGACTCTAAGGTTCCATGACTCCCCTCGGCTTCGATCTCTGAGGTTCTCCCCAGTGCCGGAGGAGACATGCTCAGCTTCTAGAGCCTCGGTGTCCCGTCCCACAAGGTCAGAGTCTGTGGCCTCATCAAGGTCCACCCGGTCTTTCTCTGAGGTCAGTATGGATAAAATGATGAGGAGGTTCAGTCATCCTCAGATCCAGCCCCCTCTCCCTCAGGAGGGGGAGCTTGCTTCCTTTTTTCCAACCGATATCTCCTTCTTCGATCTGTCCATCGGGTTTGGAGTTTTTGGATCCGAGGATGGCTTTAGTCAGGGGGTTGGCACCAATGGTACCTGCTTTCTTGACACAGACAACTGCCTGGAGCATGTCAGATCCAACCAGATTGGGTCCAAGCCACTCTTGAAGCCAGAAATTTGGTTTCAGATCCAAGGGAGTGAAACCTTTTTCATTGGCTCCGCCTTTCTCAGGCGAAGTTCCCTCCCTTGGAGCTCCGTCCACTTCGGGCCCAGCTCCGATACTCTTATTGGACCCGGGGAGACCTGCCTCCTTATTGGTTTCTCAGGAGGTTCATTCTCCTTTGGCATTCGATGTGGTAGAAGGGGTCCTGTCTACTGGAATGAGACCCATGACTGTCCCCTCAGACTCCACCCAGACCCCCTCGGCTCTTTCTATGATCCCCATCATTTTACCAGAGGGACAGCCCATGCTTGAGGAGCCCCAGATGGTGCCCCCTGAGGAACAAGTGGCTTGAGAGTTCCCCCCAGAGAGCCCCACTGGAGAGATGCCTCACAAGCATACGTGCAAGAGGAAACACTTGGATTCCTCACCGAGGATACGGATCTGGATGATGGAGAAGGTTCCCCTTGGTCACCTCCCGAGGATGTCTCCTTTCGAGACATCATGGAAATCCTATGCCAATGGGGAGGTTGGTATGCCCCAAACCTTCTTCTGACCAGTCCGTGTTCCAGGAGGCTTTCGGCACGGGCCCATGTACTTCCTGGGTGTCCACTCCCACGGATCCTTTGGTGGACCTGGTCATCTCATGGACATGGAAGGAGCCGGGCACCATGGAACCAATTCCAAAAAGACCTGACAAAATTTTGAGTCCTCCCACAGATAGGCCAGCATGGTACAAGGGCTCACCCATAGATGCTATGGTGGTAGCAGCAGCCACAAAGAAGGAACTTGCCCAGGAGAGTTCCTCGTTTCATCCTCCTGACCGAGAGTCGCAAATGATGGACTGCCTATGGAAGCGGGTTTATGCTTCAGCTACCTTTTCTATTAGGCTGCTGAACTACCTGGCCCATGTCATTAGACTCCAATGCGACATGGTAAAGGACCTGGAGGAATCTCCCCCTAAGTCCATGTCGCAGGAGAGCAGGGTCTCATTCTCTGTGAGGATGACCACTTTGAAAGCAGTCTCCAACACATCCATGTGACTCCTTTCACATGCTACTGAAGGAGTGGCTAGGGCTGCTGGGTCCAGCATGTCCATGAGGTGCAACACCTGGCTCAGATTATGTCAATTTTTGGAACCTTTCAAGGTGTCCTTTGCCAATGCCCCTTATGACAGCTCTACTCTCTTTGGTAAGACCATTTAAGAGACGTTAGTCCAGAGTGAGAAGGATGGGAAGACACTGTCCTCTGTCGGGATCTGTTTCTTGTACCCTCAAAGGTCCTTTTTCCATAACCAGAGAGGGCAAAAGAAGATGTGGTTCTGGAAGTCACAGTATTCCCGGGACTCTCAGGGCTCTTCTTCCCCCAGAGGCAGAGGGTGACAGAATGGAAGCCGCCCCAGAGGCAGAGAGGGTCCAAGGAATTTTGGGACTCGAGAACTTTTTTTGGACAGACCCGGGCAGCAACCCTGAGGGGTGGTCCAACTGGTCTACTCTGGAAGCAGTCGGGGGATGATTGTCCTTGCACCTAGCAGTATGGGAGTCCTTAGCATCAGACTGCTGGGTGCTTCAGGTCATATCCAGTGGATACTCTATCCCCTTTGTGGGTCCACCCAAATCTTCCAAACACCTCCTGGATGTACCACCCATGCAAAGGGTGGCAGCAGCACAGGAAATTTCCAAGCTGCTAGAAAAATGAGCCATCAAAAACATCCCCCCAGATCAGTCCAGATCGGGCTTCTACTCCAGGTTCTTTTTGGTGCCAAAGAAAAAGGGGGACTTAAGGCCCATTCTGGACCTTTCTACCCTGAACCTGTCAGTTGCCAAAGAGAAGTTCTGGATGGTCGCACTACAGTCCATCATGCCGTACCTGCAAGAGAGTGACTGGATGTGCTCGTTAGACCTCCAGGATGCTTACTATCACTTAAAGATGCACAGAAGCTCCAGGAGGTTCCTCCATTTCTGGCTAGGAGTCAATCATTACCATTTTTGAGCCCTACCCTTTGGTCTCACCACAGCCCCCAGGATGTTCACCAAAGTGATGGTGATGGTAGTGGTTCACCTGAGGCTTCAGGGGATTCAGGTCTATCCGTACCTGGATGATTGGCTCCTCACTGGTCCCACCAGGCATCTACTCTCCCAAACCAGGGATTATTTCCTGATCCTTGCCCTGTGTTTCGGGATCATGATCAACATATCCAAATCAATCCTAGATCCTGTACAGGTGATAGACTACATTGTGGCCAAGATAGATACTTTACAATGCAAAATCTTCCTGACCTCGGAGAGAGTGCAAACCCTGAGGATGATGCATGTCTCCCCGATCTATCACTCTCAGCTCCCAATGGTGGAATCGGTGTTGACAGCCTTAGGCTCTATGGCAGCGACCATAACACTTCTCCCCTGTGTCCAGTTACATATGAGAATTCTACAGTGAACTCTAGTTGTACAATGGTCCCTGTTGGAACTGCCACTGGTATATCCAGTTCAACTCAGTCAAGTCTGTCGGTCATCCCTCATATGGTGGATGTGTTCTCTGGACATTTTAGAGGGATGACCCCTTGTTTCAGCCCTGGCCCAAGCCACAGTGACCACGGATGCCTCCCAACTCTGGTGGGGGGCATTGTTCGGGCAGGACAGTCCAAGGCCTGTGGTCCCCTGTAGAGACCAGCTTGCACATAAATGTCCTAGAGATGAGGGAGGACCTTCTAGCGTTGCAGGCCCTTCATGCCTTTCTTCCTCTGGGAATGATTGCAATTCAGTCCGACAACATGTCAGTGGTCTGGTATATCAAAAAGCAGGGAGGGACCAGATCTTCCCCCTTTGTCATGAGGGCATGAGAGTGTGGGAATGGGTGATCTCCTCCGGTTGTTTTCTGATCACAATGCACATTCCGGGATGGTCCAACATCCTAGCGGACAGGCTAGGTTGGGACTATTCTGATGCCTTATGAGTGGTTCCTGAATGTTTCAGTAGCAGAACAGATCTTCCACGAGTGGGGTCGACCTTGCTGTGATCTCTTCGTTTCTCCTTCCAATGCGAAGTGTGAGTTTTTCACTCTGAACCCTCTGCTGGAGGAGTCCCCAGAAATGCTCTAGTTCATACTTGGCCTTCGGGTCTTCTGTATGCTTACCCTCCAGTACCTCTTATTTCGAGGTTTCTACATAAAGGTCGTCGACTGGGGAGCAAAGTGATCCTCATTGCCCCATTTTGGCCTTGCCAGGTATGTTTCCCTTCCTTTGGTCTCACCTTCTGGCTCCACCTTGGATCCCATTCAGGATCTGATTTCATACCGTTTGGGGTTTCCTCATCAGAATCTGGACAGTTTGAAGCTCACAGCTTGGCTGCTCCAGTTCCCATGATTGCTAGGACTCCTGGATTATCCTCCTCAGTTAGGTCTATTTTGGTGGCTGCTCATAAGTCTTTGACCAGGAAGGTTTATTCCAGCAAGTGGAAACATTTTTCCCTTTGGGCCTCT